>NW_005842282.1:1601423-1616856 GCF_000455745.1 Alligator sinensis | reverse complement strand
CCCTACACCCTGTCCACTCAGCAACCAGTTGGTGATGTGCTGATGATGATCTCTGGCCCTGTAGGATGGCCGAGGGCCTGTCTACCGGGTTCCAGTCACTCTTTCTCCCCTCTTGGGGGTCATTTTACTTCACAGAAAATATTCCTCTGACTAGGAGTGGGCTGCAGGGCTGCCCAGCCCCCTCTAGGGATCTCAGATGCCTCTTCCCTCCTACTGTAAGCAGGGAGCTCCCCTGTCTCCTCGGTCTCAGCTTCCTCCGGGGGCTGTGGGGGTGCCCCTGCTTTGCCTCCCGCAGAAGGCTTAAAGCTTTCCCCTGTGCTGCCTGCAAGAGCCACGCAGGCTGGGTTGCTTCCTCCCCATGCCGGAGCCTGCCTAACGAGCTGCCAGCCCGCTCTTTCTCTCTCCAGCTCTCTTCCTGCCCCAGATCTGGTGGGGCTTTTAAATTTTCCCACAGTGGCCGGTACGGCCGCTGGGATTGGCTCAGCTGTTTCCTATGCTGGAAACAGCTGATTAAACAGCTGGCGTAATGCCGGTTTGTGCGGCTGCAGTCGCGGGCACAGCTCCTGCTCTGGCTGTCCTGAGGGAGGTAAGTTAGCTCCACCGGGGGTCTGTTCTTGGGGTATGGGGCCCGCGGGGTTCACTCTCTCCCCCTCAAGAGCCTGTGGTGGTGCATTGTCGCCATAGTGGGTATTCCCAGTCACCTTTTTCTTTTCCAGGCCGACTTGACTGGGAGTCCCGTTTTACAGTTCACAGGGTCTGTGGGCCGTCTAATTACAGTCCATACTATACTGAACAAAATTCATAGGCAGAATCCCACCAGTTCACAGTCAATTCCAACAGTCTCTGTTGGCTCTGCTGGTATACCCGTTGTAGGGCTATTGGAACAGGCCTTTCCCCCTTCTGGAGGATCAGGACTGCTTTTTTTGATGATGGTGGCCATGGCTTGGTCTATGCACAGCCTTACTCAATCTCCGGGCTGTTTTCTTGCCCACACCTGGCTTCCCACTGGGAGTTCTGCTCCCCGTTCGGATGCGTCTTCCAGTCTGGAGCTTTGTTCCTTACTCTCAGTCTGTTTGCCACTAGAAGACCTCCCTCTCCATGTCTTGCAGGTCACGGAGTTTCCAGCTTTCAGCATCCCAGTGAAGACGACAGGATTTTCTCCTCTCTCTTCCACTTCCTCAGAATATGCCACTTGGATATTTGCCCAGGCCTCCACACTGGCACCATGTAAGGTCGTTCTGGCTCTTGCCCCTTTCTAGGGGCGTAATAAGTTTGTCTTTGCTTTAGAGGATCCTGGGCCTCACTTTCTTTGGGCACCACAGTCCTTTTAACTTTCATGCTTCCCCTTCCGCTGGGCAACCTGCCGGTCTTAAAGGGACTGTCTCCACAGTTGGGGAATCTCACCACTGTACTTCTGGCTTGGGCTTATCAAGGAGGACGAGCGTAGCGGGGTTGGGTTCTGACTCCCTGCTACAATGGCTTTTTCCTGCATTGTTGCCTGTTGAAGCTGCATTTGCCATTTAGTGCAGAGCTCAAGATACTTAAGGGGGTGAAGTCTCAGGTCTGATCTATTTCTTGTATCTCCCATTGAGTGTTTGCATTAACATAGGGGAGAACAAGTTACAGTGCAGTGGTTTAAACCTGTAGAGGCACAAATTACTCTGTGATACTGTCCATAGAAGAGAGAGCTGACTAACTCCATAATACTACTATCAGTATATCATAATACTTCCACCGGCATATTTAACACCTGTGGAATAACAGGAAGGGAGATGTGATCTGCCTGTATAAATAGAGGCAACTTTTCTCATTTGTGCCTTACTGTCTGACTACTAGATCAGCTGTTATAATTAATCAACTTACAGTGTTTTAAAAAATTACAAGACACTCTATTGAACAAACAAGAAAGTATGATCTTTATCTTAAAGGGCTTGCAGCTTAACCTTAGTTATGATATAACTAATGGGGAAGGAAGGGGATATTTCTAAGTGGTTTTTAAAAAAAAATGTAGTTCTGCATAGCTGTAAATATAGCATATGTACTTTCCATTATTGTTTTCTGTAATGTATACCACATGGTGCCATATGACCTTTATTGTCAAAGGTTTTCACTCATTTGAAAGGCACTTAACTTGAAAGATACAAAATAAGGATATTTTGCATCCTAGTTGTCAGTCTGCCTTCTCACAGAAACAGGATATGTTTTTGGATGTTTAATCGGGCTTTTTGAGTATGGCAAAGTCCCTCAACTCGATACCTTTGCACTGTCCCTATGCTCCTTTGAATGGGCCACTGCTGATCTAATGATTCAAACAGGGAAGCGGGGAAAGGATGGATTTGTAACCCCTACCCCTCTTACTAGCCCTAGGCAGCTAAGGGGGAAAATGTAATATATGTCAGTTTTATTTTTCTTCTACATTCCCTCCACCTATGGGGAGAGGAAGGAGTGTTCCTGGAGCCAGCTGCAAAAGCCTTGGTAGCATAGCTCTAGTGAAGTCATGCTATTGCCAGGTGGCAAGAGTTAGGTGTCCTAAAGCCAGTTCTGAGTCTTGGGGCCACTGTGCAAATAGAGCAGCAAATTTCTTGTTACTCCTCCAGTACTCTCATATGTCCCAGAGCCTTTCCATAAGGAACACCTCACAGAAATTTCCTCCCATGGAAGGGAGTAATCTGGCTTTCTTTTCCTCAAAGCTAGATAGGTATTTATTTTAGTACCAATGTCTAGACTAGCTTTTAGGTGCAACTTGATGAAGAATGCCTTGCATTTGAATGCTGGTCTAATTTTAGACCAAATGTATTGTTGGGATAATAAAAGTTATTGCCCACAAAGCCCCTTGCCTCTCGTCTAAAATATAAATTTAATTGTTTAAGTATAGATGCAGTCTTCAAGTGTTGGCACCCAGGTTTGAAGATAGGGCCTTACCAAGTAAAATAGTTTTACTGTGCTCTTCGACTCCTGAGAAAGCATTAGTCAGTATGGAAATTGTCCTAAACTGTTAAAATAAACAGAAAGATATGTGGACAAGTATGTCAGAATGCTTCCATGATTTAGAAGCTGAAGTACCATAGCTTTTCTGGGATTTAAATGCATGCATTTCCTTTGAAAATGGGACTGAAGGTTTTCTTCCTTAATATTTCTTGTTTTCAGTATTGTCATTTTTATATGTTATTGTGCCAGGTAGTAACGCAACCCATAGTAGCACAATCTGCATTTTTCACGTTAAGCAGCAACTGAAATCATTTTGCAACTGCCTCATAAAATGGGTCACAATCCTTGATGGAATCCTAACCTCTCCATTTTATTTAAGATGAATATGTGATCAATTTGAACTCAAAGGCTATTTCTGTTATGTGGGGGTGAGCAAAGCTGTTAGAATAGAAAGCTAGGATAACTTCAAAGACATGTTGAGCTTTATCAAGACAGGTGACCTTCTCTCCTCAACAAAGCTCAAATCTTTGACTAAAATCACTGCTGCGTCTTTTTGAAATAAAAACAAAGCCATCTTTTTAGAAATATTTGTCATGTCCACAGAGGGGAGAGCCACATACAAGATATGTCAGCAAAAAAGGTTTCCTCTCTTGCCTGACTACTTTAAACAGATAGTTATAAGAATGGAAAGCAATGAGGTAAACAATATTGTTATTCAATCTGCTTGCATGAAGTCTGCTCTTTCAGAATCAGCAGGACCCAGAAAATCTTGTAACAGTTAGTTGCTGTGTATAATGATGTTACACAGACCAGCAGGCCAACTGCAGCCAAGAACAGTAGATTGCCCAAATATACATCTTTTTCTTCAAATATCTCAAATGGATTACACTCATCTCTGAGCAGTCTTTCCTACCAATTATAATACTCAGAGCAGCTATATCTAACTATAAGCTTCCAAGTCAAATAAGCTGGTAAGTGCATACACATTTATGTTTCTCTTGGTAATCATGACCTTTCCATAATATTCTGTAGCAAATGTTGTAGCTGTCAGTGATATAATACAGATGCAAGCTTTTCTATCAAATGAAGCTGTGTGCTGAACATGCAATCTCACTGTTCTTGAAATAAAATCAACATGGATTTTTTTTCCTACAGTGACTTAAATTAGCAGGAAAATTGCAACTGACTATAATCCCCAAGCAATTGTATGGTATGCATTTTTGAACTTGCTTTTCTACTAAATTGGCTACTACAATCAATGTGTTTCACATCAGCTAAGAGCAGAGAATAAAATCCATATCCATAGAATAAGCGCATAATTGTTCAGTGCACCAATTGCACGCCAAAAAATCTTTCAGACAAATCTTTGTAAGATATAACAGCAAATATTAAAAACAATGCATGCACAGCTGAACAGTTTCTGCCAATGCTGTTTTACAATACTGTCTGCCCTCTCATTTTCTGAATACATACAACTGGTCAGTGAAAAATTGTATGTGCTTTTATTTATGTGTATGTAAGATGTGTGCCCTTTAAACTTGTTACAAAAGAAAGTGTGAGAAAGACGAATAATCAGCCCCACACATCATAGATTTGGAGAGATTTTAGACAGGGGGGACCATCAGGACATCTATTCTAATCTCCTGTATATCAAATGGCATTTAATTTCATCCAGTCACTTTGATACTGAGCTCCATTAACTTGTATTTGGCTAAAGCATAATTTCAAGAAAGACATTCAGTTTTGACATGAATACACCAAGAGATGGAAAACCCCTCACTTTGCTTGGTAGCTTGTAGTTAACTGGTCTTTCTGTTAAAAAATGCTTTTCCTCATCTCATTTGAATTTGACTGGCTTCTGCTCCCAGCTATTGGTACTTGTTAGATCTTTCCTTATCAGATGGAAAAGCTGTAGCATTTTCTCCCCGTGAAGGTATTTATAAACTGTAATCAGGTCACCTCAATCTTTAATTAAGTTAAACAAATTGGTCTCTATAAATCCCTCACTGTAAGGCATTTCTTTCAGCCCTTGAATAATTTTTGTGGCTCTTTCTTGTGTGTATTCTCTCCAATTTTTCAACCTCCCTTTTCTAGAATGTTTTCTTTAAAAATCACAGAACTGTATGCAGTATTCCAGATATAGTCTTGCTTGTGGAATGCTGTACACAGAGGTAAAAGCACCGTCTCCTGTTTGCTGATCCCGTTTATATATTTAAAGATTACAGCAGCAAATGTTGGGTTGCTGTCCCCTCTGACCCTTTGATTTTTTTCAGAATCACTTTCTGAAAGGCTTGGCAGCACCAAACTGCCTAGTACCATGAATGAAAGGGACCTGGGCGTAATAATAGGCCACAGTATGAATATGAGCTGGTAGTGTGATGCTGTAGCCAGTAGGGCTGTGTGAAGCTTCAGTCGCTGATTCGATTTGGTGGAGATTCGACCCAATTTGTCAGCCAAATCTAAATCGCATCAGGAGGCCCTTTAATCTCTCTGAATCGAATTGGAGCCCTCTGAATCGATTTGGAGAGATTTGATGATTCAGACATCCACATAGCTCTAAATGTTTTTTCTACATACCTCAAGGTACCAGGTGACTCGTGAATGCTGTGACGGTTGGGTGGATGGAGCGTCCCACAGGAGTGTGTGGGGGTCCCCAGTGCAGTTGGTGGCAGACCCAGAAGTGGACCAGAAGCACTTCTGGTCCACTTCTGGGTCTGCTGCCGAGTACTTGGGGGGACCTCGCACCCCCTGGCTTGGCAACTGATGCCTCCTGGGTCTGGGGGGACACCCCTGTGCGCTTCCCGATTCATAGATGCTGGAGTCAGAAGGGACCTCAATGGATCATCGGGTCCAACCTCCTGCCTAGGCAGGGAAGAGCGCTGGGGTCAAATGACTCCTGCCAGATGCCTATCCAGCCTTCTCTTAAAGACCCCCAAGGCAGGGGAGATCACCACCTCCCTTGGAAGCCCATTCCAAATTTTGGCCACCCTTACTATGAAGAAGTTTTTCCTGATAAGCTTTCTCCAAATCAACATTGAATCTTCAGATTCAGATTTGGCTGAATCAATTCAGGACAGTGATCAAAATCAACAAATTGAATCACTGTCCTCCAAATCAGGCTGAATTGAAATAGAATATGACCCACTTCGCACACCCCTAGTAGTCAGTAGGGCAAATAATATTCTGGCATGCATCAATTGATGCATCTCCAGCAAAACTAAGGAGGTGATTCTTCCACTCTACTTGGCACTGGTAGAGTGGACCAAGTTGACCACAGTTGGAATACTGTGTCCAGTTCTGGGCACCACACATTAACAAGGATGTGGACAAGCTTGAGAGAGTCCAAAGAAGAGCCACCTGCATGATCAGAGTCTTAAAAGGTAAGTCATAAGAGAAAAGGCTGAGGGATCTGGGACTCTTCAGCCTGAGGTAAAGAATGCTGAGAGGGGACTGCTACACTAGGGGAGTACATCAAGGGCTTGGTGAGCAACTATTCACCAGGGCACCTGAGGGGAAAACTAGGAGTAATGCCATAATTTCCTGGAAGATTGGTTCAGGCTCAACATTAGGAAAAACTTCTTCACAGTCAGGGTGTCCAGACTGTGGAGTAAGCTCCCTCCAGAGGTGGTGCAATCACTTATCTTGGAAATCTTCAAAAGGAGACTAGATAATCACCTTGCTGGGGTCACCTGACCCCTAGTTATCTTTCCTGCTTGGTGCAAGGGGCTGGACCCAATGATCTTCCGAGGTCCCTTCCAGCCTTACAATCTATGAAAAATCATTTTTTTTCAGAATCTGTTTTCCAGGGCAGTCCCCCATTCTGTAGACACGTCCTACATTATTTATTCCTGGATGTATAACTTTGCATTTGATGGTAGTTAAACTTATTTGTTTGAATGGGCCTGATTTACCAACCAATCCATATCACTCTGTTGATGACCCTATCCTCATCAGTATCACTCTATCAAGCTTTCTGTTACACACACATGTTTTATTGGCAGTGATTTAAACTTTCTTCATGTTCATAGATGCAAATGTTAGTAACAGGCTTGGTACTGATCACTGTAGAAGCCTACTAGGCTTACCCCCACTCAGTACTGATTCCCTGATGAAAACATACTCTGAGACCTGTCAGTTAGCCAGCTCTTAATCCATGTACCACATACTATATTGGTAATGTGTAGTGCTAATTTTTAATCAGAATATTGTGCAGTACAAACACCTTATGAATGTTTAAATCTACTCCATCTATAGAGTTACCATTAGCCAGCAAAGCTATATTTCCAAAATATGAAATTAGGTTTGTTTGAGAAGGCCTTTTACCATAATCTCATGTTGACTGACAGTAGCTTTGTTCTTCTTTATTTTTTAGTTATTGAATCCTGTATCACTTTTTACATTATTTAGCAATTCATCTGATCTTGAAGACATTTAGAAACTGACTCCCAATATTCCTTCAGCCTTCAGGGATCTGAACTGGTGGGTGTGTGTCTGAACAACCTGGACCAAGAGAACTTAAAATTACCTACACTTCTCAGACCATGAAAATATGACAAGTTTTGTTTTTTTCCTCCACATTTAAACAGAGGAGAGTATCCTAGTTGTGACCCTTCCTCATATCAGTGATATGGGTGTAAAGGTACTTGCACCTTTATACATTAGGCAGAAGGCTGGGCAGGGCGACATCTTAGGGACTAACTCATTCAAGGTACCGCCCTGCTCTGCATTCTGCCTCACTTCAGACTAACATGGTTATGTCCCACCTTATTAGGGATGCCAAGTTCTCTTGAAACTCTTGTCCCTGGGGTCTAGATCAGTAGCTGTGCACCATTATATTGAATTTGGTTAAACAATAAAACAAAATAAGCCAGCTTTGTTTTTTCCCTTTGAGTTCAGGTTTAGCCCCTTGTATAACATTGAGAAGCTTTGGTTGCACTAGTCATAGGCTTCCATGTGCCCATCAGGCTACTAATGCTGGAGGATTGAGGTGGCATTGTGTGAACCTGGCTGTGAGACGTTTGTAACAACCACGGTTCCCCTACACCTGGGAAAACCACATCTGGCCAATTGGGCCAACTTTAATATTCTTTTATGCTTCCAGAGAAACACTAAACAGCTTAACTGGACTTGAGATCTAGCCCCTAGTGGTTAATTGGTAATTTCAAAAGGGACTTACTCTACTCTGTGTGTAGTTCAATTAATCTTTGTGGGGCCAAAAAGTAATTAGCAAATTGCAATCCGTTTGAGATGCTCTTGTTTCATTTTCTATCCTATTCCTATTTTCTACAAACCTCTTAGATGCATCAGTTTCTACTTCTTGTATCTGAGTATCTGAGTTTTTATTTTTTGTTAAGAAAGAGACTTATTGTGAGCTTGGTGAATTTCTAAAGAAATGTCACATTTTATTGCTTATGTGCAGTGGTGATATTAAAAAATAAGCCAGCCAGTTGTCATATCTCAGGAAAATGCATATAAATTAAAAACACAGGTGAAGAACAACAGGGGGAATCCATATCATGAAAAGCTTAGAGACCAGCTGTCAGGTTAAGTTTTGGAAAATGTGAACACATGCATGTATTTATGCACACATACATGTATATTTTTAAATTCCAGTGAGGGCAGTTTTTTGTTTGGATTTAAACATTTTGCTGTAGTATTGGAAACCAAGCACTGGAATACTGCCTTAGTGAATGACAGCAAGGAAACAGAACCCAACAGCAACTGACTATAAACATAAATGAACTTGATTAGTGTATTTTCATACCTTAGGCAAAATGAGAAATGGGAGCCATTAAAATACGGAGACTTTACAGTCTGGTGTTTGCCTTTATAGTGGCAAGCACCATGGAACTGGCAATATTTGCCATTCTTAGGAATGCTACAAACACCAGGTGAAATTAACTTATGCAGCTAATAAATGTCCAGTTTCCAATGCTGCCTGCTACAGGTGGTAGGTACCTTGGGCTAAAACGAGGGCCAGTTTATCTTGGGGCTAACCCATCAAAACAGGTGTTTGGGGGATAGGGAAGGTGGGAATGAGATGAGATGGAAGGGAAGGGGAAAAACAGTTGTTTACACATTCAGCTTAAAATGACAATTTACTCAAATTAGCCCTGGGGAAAAAGTGTTATCTTAGTACTTCACAGGTGGTTAGGGTAGGACAGTGAGCTTGTAGATCAGCAGGATCCCAGCGTAAAAGGCTCTGTCTGGAAATCAGTGGTCTGTTTTTAGCCTTGCTGATTGGCAGCACAGTGGTATATAAGAATGGACTTTAGTGTCAGTGCAGGAACAGAGTACAAAGTTCAGACCTTATTGTTTGTGGCTGACATCTCCTGCATTTCTGTCACAGTTCTTGAAAGTAGCATTCTCATAGTTCCTAGATGCCCCACAGTGCTGGACTATGACATGCTGAGGCCCTAAACTGTCCAGCATAAGAGGCTCCATACAATAAAAATAATCCAATGTATGTATATTTTTGTCATATTAGAATGAAAATGTCCATATTTAGAGAGTCATTTTCCCATATCTCCTTTATCTCCTTTATTTACTAACGGATTATTATAAGACTTGATATTGTCAGGTTTTTTTTTTTTTATTTAGAAGTCCCTCATACTGTGAAGCCCTAACCTGTAGTTTAAATAGCTTAAGCCTAAATCTGGCACTATGTCCCCATATACATAAGTGATTAACAATCCCCCTTGGGATGCCTAAGGAATTTGAGGGACTTGTAACAGGCGGGAAAGGAGGAGGTAATACTTTGGCTTCACCCACCCAATAAGTTGGCTAGCACATCTCAGCAAGCTCACAGGGAATAAATCTATGATTGATACAGCATACTGCATTTAAGTGTATAGCTTTGTGCCCACCTGGGTTCGAACATATGGTCACACGCGGCCTTGGTCCAGGTGGCCGGTAGCGATCACCCTGCAGTCCCCTGTAGGCCGGTGGGTAGATGTTTATCCCTGGAGTGGCCTCCCCCGGTCTTTCCTGCCATGACTTTGAATGTTATACCAGTGTCGGGGGGGAGGGGGCAACCACCCAGGGTTCGTCTGCGGCGAGGAGTCTGCCCAGTGGTTGTCTGTGGGGCTCCACCTCCCCTACACCCCAGCCTCATGCCAACCCTTGGCGGGTCACCAAGTCTTCTCACCGTACTCCCGATACTGTTGTGCTCCTGGGCTCGGTGGCCTTTGTAGCCCTCTCCCGTCCTTGGTCCTTCTCCCCATGGTAACTCGCTTAGTTAGTCGTAAGCTTCCTGAGACCATTCACTCCTGTCCTGAGGCCATCTCCACCTGGGTCTCAGGATCTAACCTGTGTCCCTGAATTAAAGATGGAGTACAAAAGAAACTCCGACATAGCTAGCCTGTCTGCATCACCTCGCTTCACTCCTCAACCCCTCCAAATGGGGGAAACAAAACAAAAAAACTCAACACAACTAAATTGTGAAGGACCCGTGCAGCTCCTTCCTTGGCCCTTCTACTAAGGTAACAGAGCGCCTTTGTTCTCTATGAACCCCCTAGGGGTTTGCCTCGGTGTGTGGCTGGGGTAGACCATGGCCCCTCGTCCTGGGCCATCTCCCCCTTTACTCTGTCATGTGTGGTTTGTGGCACAGCTCCCTTTCTCTGCTGTCGGAGATGTCTTTCTTTTGGTGTCTTGCGATTCCTCCCCAAGAGCCTGGCCGCTTCTCAGATGAAGAGTCGGCACCCTGCCTCTTGTAATCTTGCTTCGCAGCTGCTCTCATCTGGCATGCCCCAGAGGGAGAGCCTCCTCCAACTCCCGGGTTCCCCTGACGCTCCCACCTTTGATGGTGTAGAGAGCCTCTTCTGGTTCTCCCGTCCCTCTGCCATTCCTGCCTTTGCTGGTGCAGAGAGCCTCTTCTGATTCTTCGACCCTCTCATTGTGCTGTCCTCTGCTGGTGCAGAGAGCCCCTGCCGGCTCTCTCTCTCCGGGAGTGTCCTGGATGGTGTCCGGCGTTGGCATCGTCCCCAGTTCTGTTCTCCTCCTCCCATTGTCCCTGGTGGTCCGCTTTATCCCCGCCGGCCGGTGATTGCTGATGATGTCACCAGCCGGCTTCAGCTGGATAAAGGCACGGCTTACAACCCGCGCGGATTCCCTTCCTTACTCCAGCTGCGCCGCGGGTCCTTCTGCTGGTGAGTATTTTCCTTGAGTTATTTTTGTGTTTGTTTCTCCTTTTACATGTGGTTCCTGCCCCAGGAGGTCTCTGTTTATTGTTTGGGGTCCTTTCCCCCACTCTCCCCCGTGACAAGCTTCAGGACTGGAAAGGACTATGTACTTACCTGGAGTATGCACATATCCAAACTTACTGAAAATAATGTTCATTATTTACACAGTGGTCTCAGTGCTGTTGTATTAACAGACCCCAAAGTAATTACCCATAGTTCCTGTCACTTTTAAGGCTTCTTATAGCATCCCTTTGCCAGGTGTTGCCCTTTAACTTCATACTCTTTCATCAGAAAATTAGGTACAAAGAGACAGGTGCTGTTACAGCTATTACATAGTAAACTGGAACACGGTTAAGTTTCAGAGTAGATAAACTGAAACAGTTTATGCAGATAACCCATGTTAACTACAATGTAAGCAACAGGCAACAAATTGAGATTGTCATCGTGTTATACAGTTAAGTGAACGATGCATTTCTCTGATATGAGTCTAGGTGGAGTATTCTGTGTTGCTATTTCAGAGCAAAGGACAGCCAGAGACTGAACTGCAATTCTTGGAGTCACCAGTATAGTATTTCTATGCCCCTTTGGACTAGAAGCAGTGTCACAAGTCAACCGTGAGAGAATTTATTGCCAGCTCGCATGTTTCTTCTTTCTACTGCTCCTGCTCTTGGAAGAAAAAAAATGATTGAAGGGAAAATAGCTTTCAATTAAAAAAAAAAAGTAAAAATTTAGTTCTTATGGTTATAGAGAAAACCATTTCAAAATGGTATCCATGTGCACCCTAGTGGTTCAGAAAGTAGGAGGCACACGTTGTGAAAAACACCTCAGTTATTAAGCTTCATAGATTAAGCTTCATGCATAAATTTCATAGAGATTAGGGCTGGAAGGGACCTTGGGAGATCATTGAGTCCAGCCCCCTGCCCCAGGGGAAGGAAGTCAGCTGGGGTCAAAGGATGCCAGCAAGAAAAATGTCCAAATATCTCTTAAAGGAGTCCAGAGTGGGTGCTTGCACCACCTCTGGTGGCAGTCTGGTCCAGGCCTTGAGGGCTTGGACTGTAAAGAAGTTCTTCCTTATGTCCAGCCTGAAATGGTCTTGGAGGAGTTTGTGACTGTTTGACCTTGTCATCCCTTGGGGCGCTCTGGTGAACAGGTGTTCCCCCGGATCCTGATGCAGACCACTTATATGCTTATAGGCATCCACCAGGTCCCCCCTGAGCCTACAGTTTTCCAGGCTGAAGAGTGCCATGGCTCTCAGCCTCTCAGTTCTCCTGCCCTCTGATCATGTGTGTGGCTCTCCTCTGGACTCTCTCAAGCTTCCTTTTTAAATTGTGGAGCCCAGAATTGGATGCAGTACTCCAGCTGCGGCCTCACCAAGGCCGAGTACAGCAGGAGGTTGACATCCTTGAGAAGCATCTATGGATGCAAGCCAGAGTTTTGCTCACTTTACCAGCTGCAACATTACATTGGTGGTTCATATTCATTTTGTGGTCAGTCATGACCCATGAGTCCCTTTCGGCTGTGGTGCTAGCAAGTGTAGCACTACCGAGCCTATAAGCATTCTGTGGGTTTTTCTTCCCAAGATGGAGTACCTTGCATTTTTCGGTGTTGAACACCATCAGGTTTTTGTCTGCCCATTTTCTGAGCCTGTCAAGGTCGGCCTGGATCACCACCCTGTCCTCAGGTGAAAGCTAATGTCAGGATATTTTAGATCAGGCTTCCAATGCTGACATCTTGGGCAGTAAGTGTCATGGAGCAAGTAGCCAATAGAAGGAACAGGGGAAGGTGATAGACTGGATTCTATCATTCAAGGTGTTATAAATGCCTCCTCTAGGGGAGGGGCCTTTGATTATTACATATATATATTGCTTTAACCCAAATGCATCCCAGCAAAGAATCCGGAGTCTGATTAGCTTTTCCTGCAGGAAAACACATGGGAGATGCTTGAGGGAAGAAACTTCTGTGGAGCTTGCCTTGTAGAGACTTTTGCCATGTTGCTCTGTCATGAGGGTGGAGTTGCCTCCCAAGGAGCAGGCAGTGAAACCCACCCACAAACCCTCCAGCTCCTGCAGGCAAGCAGGGACTCAGAAACAATCCATATCGAGGAATGGTGTCTGTGGCCTCAGCAGCGGTCTCCACTGATGGGAAACACGATTCACTGGGAGAAAAATGGAATCTCTGTGGAGCCACGGAAAGGATGATGGGACATGTCCCCATCTCAGCATATCATGACACTCCCACTTCCCACCTCCTTGCCTTTAGATTCCCAGGATCACAGACAGTCCTTTTTCAGGACAAAGAGGAGGCCAGTGCTTCAGATGTACCTCACACAGGAGAGCAGTAATCCATGTACGGATGATCCCCTGTTCACATACGAATGTGGTGGTGGGAGGATCCTCCATACATGGATCAGTGCCCTCCTGTATGAGGGGGTGGAGGGATCATGATCAGGCCCACTCTGGGTAGTATTATTGTATTTTAAGGAATAACTCCCAATCACAAATAATAAAAAAAGAACAGGAGAAAAATTACAGCTGCAAAAGTGGAATGTAGCACAAAAATAAAATAAAATTTAAAAGTCCCCCAGAGAGAACTGCTGAGATTCCTCCACCCTTTTATATTGTCAGCAAACATTTCAATGGCAAGGGGAGTGGAAGGCATTTAAATGTACTCAAAACTATGTATCCCTTCAGACTCATATTGCCTGCACCTCGTAACTCGTAGCGATGAGCTCCGCATTCAAGCAATGTCTCTTAAGGCTCGTTCTAAATGACCTTCTGTTCTTTTATACCTAAATATATTTTTGAAGAGAGAGGAAAGTAGAGATGAAGCCGTGTGTTGCTATGGTTCCAGTACCTTGTCTTTTCTGATGGCAGCGTGAGAAAGCAACTCCTATGCAGCTATTTTCCAGGTCAAAATATGGTATCACAATTCAAATCACAATTGAATAAGCTAAACTCTTGGGGGCTTAATGCCACAGTTGTTGCTTCCATTCATCTCCCAGTGTGAATAGATGCCACTTGCATGCAATAGCTTCAAGAATGGAGCCAGGGTCACCAAACTGATAGCATGAGGACCGTGTTCTGAGTTACAGCACTGTGAATAGCCAATAACAAATATTTTGGCTGATGAATATTGACCTTTTCAACAGCTCATAGTTTTCTTGAATGTATTTAAAATTACTTGCTCCAAAGTGTATGGATAATTCTGGGTCTCTAGCTGGGGTTATGACCTGTTCATTGTGACTGTTCAAAATTAATTCTGTGTTGGCCATGTGGTAGACCTCTTTTTTCAAATTGAATGGCTTTTATTGTTAGTAGCCCTGCTTCAGGAAAGCACCTAAGCACAAGCTGCAATGCCATACTGAGTATTAGATGAGGCCAGGTTTCCACCATGAATATGGATGATTATATTATTATTATTCACTGTTTGTTTATTTTCTCTGAAGTATTTGCCTGTGTTGGCTAACACTTCTGCCAATATGCTCATCAGCTGGAATCTGAGCCCCATGCACTCCAAGCCTACCAAATTTGCCAACAATTTGCATTCTAAAATCTCAGTTCTCAGCTTTAAAAAAGGATGCTTTTAGATCTCCATCTTGTTAAGATTTACCTCAAAAATGTGAACCAAGCATAAGTCATTGCCATGTCTTCAGTGTGTTTCTTCTTGACAAGTGTAGCTCATTTTGAATTAAGGTCTGTTGAACCTGTTGAAATCAATGTATGGACACCCTCTGATTCGGGAGCATGGATTCAGGCTTGATGAAAGTCATTGTAACTCATATCAAGGAAGACAACAAAGTGTTTGGTCCTACAAGCTACTGAGCGTTCTGGTTTCAGTGTAATGTCTTGGCATGCCAGTATGTTTCCCTTCTGGAAAGGTTGCTCCTTGCTTGGTGAATGAAGACAGACACTTTAAGTACTCCTCTAACCTTTAAAAATGACTTGATAATTTGTTTGATTGATTAGGAATTAGTGAAAAGAAAAATTAAATGGCAGACAGCTCCCAAGATAAAATGCCACTTTCATTCTCCATTGCTTTTATCAGATCTTCCCAATAACAGTGAATGCCATAGGGATTGTTAATGCATTACTTTAAAGAAAAAAAATCATGCTGAAGTGTAAGAGCCATCCTGGTACATTAAAGCAGCGTGAGTCACAGTGTATTTAGAGATCCTGTTCCATTTAAGCATGATCTATTTACAAGCATGCGTAGGTTTTCAGAGTTTCACAACAGCTCACATAAAAAGCATGTTTTATCTAAAATGCATTATTTTGTTCTGCACTATTTTGCTAGTCATAAATGTACATCAGATTTTTAAAAGCTAC
>NW_005842282.1:1596305-1601413 GCF_000455745.1 Alligator sinensis | reverse complement strand
CTGCTGAATGTGAGATGGTTCTTTTGTAAACAGTTGTTTTCATTGACAGCCTTCTAATATTCAACACTAAATGTTTTAATGCAAAATGAACAGGAATTTAAAACTTGCTTTTTTCATGTAATCAAATATCTCCAAGTAGTTGGCAGAGATGCTGACCATGTTTTGGAAGCTGAGAAAGCTAGGCCAATAAGATCATCAAAGAGTGCCTAAAATTAGTCCATATGTGTTGAATAAGCATAAGGTAGAGCCAGTGAAGTTAATTTAGGCCAGCAACAAGCATCCTTAAAATTGTATTATAATAATGACAATAAAGTGGTGAGCTCTCAAATTTCCATCAGAAGAACAACTTGGCCATGTAGAAGGTTATCTGAATGACCTCATATCTTGGACCCTCACCCTGCAAGTTCCTCTACACATACACAAAGCTCAGTCAGATTTAAGGGGGCCTATTTGAGTGTTGGGACCTGTCTACACAGAACAGTGTATAAAATATGGGCCTTCATAGATTCCTGCAGTGATGTCCTGTTTCAGTGTTCATTTTCTACCAGCTCCTTATACATAAGTTGCACAAGTTTTTGGGTAAGTTGCATTTCCTTACACAGTGGAAGAGTTGGTGTGTTTGAGCAGAAACACCTTGAGATACATCTCCTCTATATCTGAACAAATCTTTCCAAATCATAACATACTTCATCAGCAACAGTCCAGATCTTGCTTGTGTTGAAAACAGAGGCAAGAATCTCATTGACATTCCTGTAATTGTAGCCTTTTTAGATGGGGCAAGGAGAAAGGAGTTATTTCAGCAACACTGGAGCAGGGAACTGACTATGGCCGCGTACAAGCGTTACATTTTTACTTGTAGAAAACCAGTGTTTTCTTCTGGTAGAAAACACAAGTGTATAGGCACTTACACAGTTTTTCTGCAGACAAAAATGGTGGCTCTGGAAGAAAACGAGCTCATTTCCAACCATATAGACGTTGCTCCCAGGAGACTTTCTCCTAGGAGAATAAAAGCCTGCATGCTTCCCCACATGAGTGGTGGGGAAGTGTTCCTCACACTTTCTGAGACTAGTGTCAAGGAAGCCAGCCTGAGCCAAGTGCCTCAGTAGCTATATTTGCAATAAGCCTCAGCTAACAAACTCTGTCCTGTTTAGTAGGAGTAAGCATCCTGACTGGCTGCTGGGAGTGCTGCCTATCCATTTAGCATCATCTACAGCCCTGGGTTCTGCTGTGGCAAGCCTCTTGGTTCTGGCACTCTGGTTCTACTGGCTCCTGATCCTGGCTTTTTACTTATTTCTGGACTTTGGCTTTGGATTTCCCTACAGATCTGTTTCCTGGCTCCTAACCTTGGTTTTTGGAATTTGTCTTGTGGATGCTTCTTGGCTTGATACTTAGCATCTGATCTCCATATCCTGACCCTGGACTGTGTTGTGGATTCTAAAAGCACAATGCTTTTAAGACACAAAAGCTATTTTTACATCTTTAATAGAGAAGTCAGGTTCTCTCTTGGACAGTCCAGATATTTCAAATACAACTTTCACTAGAGGTGTAATTAGTATGTATCTTCTGTAGATTTTTAAAAATATAATGTAACTTCAATGTGGTCTTTTTAATCAAAAGGACCAATTTGTGCCATTAAATGCTTAGCTCATTTCTCTTACTGAAACTGATAGGAGTTGCTAATACATATACAATAGCAGAATTTGGTTCAAAATTGTAAAATGAAAACAAAATTAAACATTTTTAAAACTTCTAGTGTAAAAATGAGAAGTTAAATCTATTATGAATCTACATTTTAAAGACTAATTGGTCTTAAAGCTCTATTGGTATAATAGCTTGGTGAATTCCTTATAATGACCAACTTTTCTCATGGCCAATGATAATAAATCAGATATCTGGGGTTATATCTTAGCACAGTGAAATCAATGTAAAAGTTTAAATGACTTTGGTAGGCCAGGATTTCACCTCAGGCATTTAGGACTATATTTATATTGATAGTTAGGCTCAATGAGCCAACCTCAAGCCCATGCACACAGAACATCTGTGCTGAAAACATCTAAGATTCAGCCCCAGCAGTCATCCAACCTAATCTAAGAAGCTCTGCTGAAGTTTAGGACCTGCAGCCTAGCTTGGTTCTCCCTGCAATGTGCTCCAAACCTCCCTGTGACTAGACTAGAAGGATAGGAAGTTAGTGGGACAACAAGCTCACAACTTCCTGTTCCTGATTACTAGTCCTTCTGCATCCCACTTCCTGTCTCTACTGCAGATTGATTATTAGAAGGGCTCTATTCAAGGAACAAGATGGACAATGTAGTCAGCTTTGTTTCAGGCTGTGAGATAAGATATAGAGGGTGAGGGGTTCAGCTCATGTGACTCAGGTTGAGTGCAATCCACAAGGCAGCCCTAAAAATCTATATATATATGAGCTAAGGTTAGCAGAACTCTACAGCAGCCTTCTTGGACAGTTTAGTAACTTTAATTACAGTTTATTTAGGATTATTTAACAAAATGTGGAAAGGGGAGATTCTCCTAAAACACTTTAGGATATGTTCTAGTACATGCAGGAACAAAATTAGGAAGGCCAAGGCATGTTGAGATGCTACTAGTAAGGGACATAAAAGGCAATAATAAGGGATTCTACAAGTCTGTGAAAAGTAAGGAAGATCAAAGAAATCATAGGTCCCTTACAGAATGTAGTCTATGGCCATGGTGGCTAAACTGTGGTACATGAGCTGCATGCAGCTTGCTGGCACAATACTTGTAGCTCTCTGGAAATTGGCTGAAGCTCCTCCCACTTCTCCCTGAGGCGGCTCTGGGGGACAGTGCAGCCTGGTACCACCCAGTGCTCCGGCTTTCTGCCAGGGAGCGCACCTCGAGCCCGCACTCCTTCTCTCCCTCTGGGACTGCCAGCTCAGGTGCTGGGCTGCCAGGGCAGGGACTTCAGCCATGCTGCTTACCCTGGGGCATGCTCCTTGTGGGGAAAGCCAGAGCAGGTTCATGGTGCGGGGCGGGGGATTGGTCACCTCCATTCTGGGTCGCTCAGCACTGCCCCTCCCCCTCCCCCTCGTCTCTGGCTTTTGAACTGTGGTGGAGGATCAGATGTAGTTCCCAGGGTGAGTAACTCTGGCCACCTCTGGTCTATGGAAAGAATGCTGAAGTATTTAATGCCCTTTTTTACTTCAGTCTTCACAAATAGGGGCAGCTACCAGATGGCAAGTGTAATTGGCAGCAAAGACAGGGCATGAGATAAATAGTCTAGAGCAGTAGAAGAACAGGTTAGGGATTACTTACAAAACATAGGTGCCTTCCAATTAGGAGGGCTGAATGGGATTGGCTGAGGTAATTTCAGAGCCATCAGCTATCCTCTTTGAGCACTTGTGGAAGTCAGGTGAGGTCCAGATGACTAGAAAAGGCCACATATTAAGAAGGGAAGAAAGAGGAACCAGGAGATTACAGAGCAGTCAGCCTCACTTTGGTACCTGGAAAGATCATGGAGTAGGTCCACAAGGAATCTACTGTAAAGCAGCTAAAGGAAAACAAGGTGCTTGGGAACAGCCAGCATGGATTCACCATGACCAAGTTATGTCTGAACTGATTTCCTTCTATGATAAGGCGACAGGTTTTGTGAATGGGGAAAGAGCAGTGAATGTGATATACCTTGATGTTAGCACCTTGACACTGTCTCCCATTACAGTCTTATTAACAAGTTAAGGAAATACAGACTATATGAAAATATTATGACATGTATACATAATTGGTTGGATTATCATGTTCAAGTAGTAGTCCTCAATGGCGAGTGGTATCAAGTGGGATTCCCTGGGGGTCTGTCTTGAGTCTGATATTGTTCAGGATCGTCATTAATGATTTGGATGATGGGATTGACTCCAAGCTTAGCAAATTTGCTAAATAAAATTGGGTGGGGTTGCAGACACTCTGGAGGGCAGGGCTAGGATCCAGAATGATCTGAATAGACTGGAGAAATGGCCAACAATCAATTGGATACTGTCACAACCCAAAGGTGTGATTTTGTTGTGTGTGCTTTGGCACCACTGAATTATTTTCCCGCCAATTTGTAGCTTTCTTCGCAGTGTGCATTTCTTCTTTGCAGCACAGAAATGCACTTTGCAAAGAGTTCCCGCCATTTGTATTATAATTCGAGCCCCATTATTGGCTTGCGTGAAATTATTCACATGTTGTGGCTAGCGATTGGCTTGCTAGCCGTATAAAAGGCTTGAGTGGTTTCGGCCAAGTTGGAGGACTCCACGAACACTGGGAGGAGGAGACTTCACGCTGTGTGAAGATCTCTAAGCGCTGCGGAGCCTATCGGACCCAGCACATTTCAAGAAGGCAACAGGGGTCTGATCAGCCTCTAGCCTCTCCCCGTCGCCAAGCGCAATCCTCGACGTATCCCTCTTCCCTGCGCGCACAAGTTCCACGGAGCCTAGCAAACTTCGTGTGAGTCTATTCAGAGCTCTTTTCTTCGAAGTACTTTCTTCGGTTGGCGTGACGGGCTCGCGGTTTAGAGCCTCCAACTGGATGGGCTAGAAGAATGTTCACGGGAAGGAACTCTAGTCCGCCTCTCTTCTTTTCTATCTGTAACTGCAACTCAAGCAAGTTTTCCTGCCTGCACCGCAATCTCCGACCCAGCGTGCCCGGGCTGCTGGCCACAGCCCGCGCGGCGCGAAAAAGGGCCCGGATCGCTCCCGGCCCGCACATGGCGATGAGGATGGGATCAGGAGAGAACATGCTAGAGCTGGAATTAGTTAAGAACTGCCCTTGGTGCGATAACAAACCCCAAGTGAAAAGTTTTGACGAGCTGGAGGCGCATATCGCTTACCACCAGGCGGGCGGAATGGGTGAGAGATTTGTCAGCAGACACCTTTTCCTGAAGGGAGAAGAGGGAGCCTCCGAAGACGGAGCCCCGAGAGAGAGAGAAGTGTATTTGCTCCCTGCGGCGTTCGGATGTATAATGAGTGACGAGCGGGTCCTGTTCAGGCCCCTCGATACTGTGTCCCTCACCAGAGTCAACCCGGCGGCCGCAGTAAACCTGACCCTCACCCGGGAGTGTGCCCGATGCCTACGACATGCTTGGGAGAGTGAAGAGCCGGTGC
>NW_005842282.1:1580569-1595084 GCF_000455745.1 Alligator sinensis | reverse complement strand
TGTCACAACCCAAAGGTGTGATTTTGTTTTGTGTGCGCTTTGGCACCACTGAATTATTTTCCTGCCAATTTGTAGCTTTCTTTGCAGTGTGCATTTCTTCTTTGCAGCACAGAAACGCACTTTGCAAAGAGTTCCCGCCATTTGTATTATAATTCGAGCCCCATTATTGGCTTTTGTTGAGTGGTTTCGGCCAAGTTGGAGGACTCCACGAACACTGGGAGGAGGAGACTTCACGCTGTGTGAAGATCTCTAAGCGCTGCGGAGCCTATCGGACCCAGCACATTTCAAGAAGGCAACAGGGGTCTGATCAGCCTCTAGCCTCTCCCCGTCGCCAAGCGCAATCCTCGACGTATCCCTCTTCCCTGCGCACACAAGTTCCATGGAGCCTAGCAAACTTCGTGTGAGTCTATTCAGAACTTTTTTTTTCGAGTACTTTCTTCGGTTGGCGCGATGGGCTCGCGGTTTAGAGTCTCCAACCGGATGGGCTAGAAGAATGTTCACGGGAAGGAACTCTAGTCCGCCTCTCTTCTTTTCTATCTGTAACTGCAACTCAAGCAAGTTTTCCTGCCTGCACCACAACCATCTTCGGTGTAAGTAAATAATCTTAAATCAACCATTACGCATCCGTGACTAATTCTAGCATGTCGCCTGTTTTCTCCGACCCAGCGTGCCTGGGCTGCTGGCCACAGCCCACGCGGTGCGAAAAAGGGCCTGGATCACTCCCGGCCCGCATAGATACGATTCAATATGGACAAGTGCAAAGACCTGCACTGGGTATGGAATATAAACACAGACTGGGGAATGACTGGCTAAACTATAATACTGCAGAGAAGGACCTGTGTGCTACAGTAGACCACAAGCTGAATATGGTCAGCAGCGTGGCCTTGTTACAAAAAAAGCCAACAGCACAGCACAGGTTGTATTAACAGGAATGTTGCTTGCAAATCAAAGGAATTGATTTTTCTGCTTTATTCAGCACTGGTGAAACGTCACCTGGAGTACTGCATCCAGTTTTGGGCTCCACACTTCAAGAAGGATGTGGACAGATTGGAAAGAGTTTAGTGAAGAGCAACAAAAAATATTAGTGGCCTGGGAAGCAAGATTTACGAGGAAAGGCTGAAAAAACTAGGCTTATCTATTTTGGAGAAGCAAAGACTGAGGGCTGCGGGATGGGATTCATTATCAGTCTTCAAATACCTGAAGGGCAGTTACAGAGAGGATGGAGGTGGGGTTTTCTTTGCAGCTGTAGATGATAGGACTGTGAGCAGTGGTCTTAAGCTGCAGCAGAGGAAATGTAGGTTGGTGATTCATTGTGGGTGGTCAATCATTGGAACAGACTATTTAGAAAAGTTGTGGAATCTCCATTCTTGCCCATTTTCAAGAGTTGGGCAGATGGACACTTGGCTGGGGTGGTTTAGTTAGGGACCATCCTGTCTTGAGTGGGTGGCTGGACTAGATGACCTTTCTTAAAACCAGTGGTACAGCAGTGCTGTACTATTTGGAGGACTGGGTCTTGGGAGTACCTTATTAGCATTCTGCCAGCAAAATGAAGGCTGATTTCACTATGTCTCCTGCATGACTGCTAAGTCATTCATGCCAGAAGGGATTTCTTCTTGGGAGTCTGACAAATACAGAAGAGCTATACTCTTTGTTTTTTAAAAGGATCAGGTTGCACCAAATGACAGATATTTTCAAACAGTATCTTGGGGAGAGGTGTCCCCAAACCTCTGTCCAACTTCTTCCCAAGAACCACATTTCAAATAACACTAGCTGAGCACAGTGTGATATTATCAAAATACCTGGCAGTATATACAGTACAACTTTCAGAAAGCAAGATAATTCCATGCCTATGGGAATTAACATAAGCTGCTATGAAAAAGCAATTATTTTAAAAAGCAAGACAAAGGGTCCTGTAGTCTCTCACTCCTTCTTCCTTGTGAGCACATGCAACTCAGGGACATGGGGGTTAATCACAGGGTCAAAGGGAAAGGTTTTATGGGAGTGTGTCTCCAGGATAATACTGCAGCCAAAATATTGAGATGATCAAGCCAGATCAAGTCACCTACAGTTACATCCTCTTACTACTTAATTGTGATGAAATGCATGCAAAATGACTATGTGCTCAGGTGCACATTTATATATGGTACTTATTTTTAGAGAGGAGAAACCAGTTCAGGTTTCCAGCTTACTTTCCAGTAGAAATTAACCTAAACCAAAACCCTTGTATGGATCTCAATATTGCCAAACTTATATTTGGCTTTAAACTTTGTAACTCTTTGGAGTCCTTTCTTTCTTGTCACAGGCCTGATAAAACTGCTGTAAATACCTACTAGATATATTCAGACTGCAAATAAAGTGCAAATTGTTATCAGTGAAGAAAAGTAGCCATTGGAACAACTTCACTAGGAATGTGTTGTCTTCTGCATCACTTAAAAGTCTTTACATTTTAAAGCTGCGTAAGGTAAGATTTGACCAAGAGTTTTGACCTTGATTCAGAGATTCATAGAAGTTTAGGGCTGGAAGGGACCTTGCGAGATCATTGGGTCCAGCCCCGCTACTCTGGGCAGGAAAGACTGCAGGGGTCAAACAACCCCAGCAAGGCGTGCATCCAATCCAGATGCAGGGGTTCTTTTTGCTTGAGGTTCTTCAAACTAAATTTATGCTGGAGGTCTTACTGGATTATGATGATGGTCCTTTCAGGCCTTAACACTTTATGAATTTAAGGCTTCCCTGTCTTAGCAAGAGTAAATGTCTCAGTTCACTGGGAATCAGGTGGCTCAGAAAGGCTTAGATGTAGAACCTTGTGTACTTTCTTTTCTTTTTGGCCTCGGGTGTTTCTGCAATAGAATGTGAGAAAAAAGTGTATTTTCTATGTTCAGGTTCAGTCATTTTTCATTTGCCATCACTATGGGCCTGCATATGAACAATTTTGCAGTATTTGGATAGGCTTCTGATCTTTCTTGCATAATGGCACGTCATGGATAACTACAAGGGTGTTTCAGAAACTAACAGTAAAATGGCTGCTGTATGTCTACAACAAAGTGGGAAACTACAGCAGTGGGGATCACTGATGGTCTCATTGCTGAACGTACCCATCATTTACAACTATGCAGAGAAGTGATATGGCCTCATAAATTGTTACACACAAAGTGGTTTTATTTTGGAACTGCTGTTAGTTTCTAAAACACCCTCATTTAAATGGTGATAGACAGGTATATAACTTGTAAGTGAAAGTCAAAGCTGTCCCATTATAATACCATGTGATAATTTGCTTTCTTTCATTTACTTGATCCCTGCTTTTAACCAGGTTTTTAGCAGATCCTTGATATTAGTTTGGTTGTGGAATTCCAGATAATAGCAAACTAACAATGTAATATTACTAGTTCATTGCAGATGCACCTAAGAATGAAGTGTTTCTCTAGGGAGCTCTTCTACTTCTAAGGGATTCTTGAATAGAAATCTGTTGAGACTATGCTAATCTCCAAAGAGGAGATATGAAAAAACATGAAGGAAATAGCTTGCCACAAAATTTGACATTTAAAAAAATACAGTTTTTCAGGCCTGCCAGCTGCTGTCCAGACGTTAAGAGCAGAACTGCTTTCTCCAAATAGAGATGTTCCTCATCTGCTATATGAACTCTACCTTCGTGAGTCCTGCACATTTTCACAGCTGAGGTTTGAACCAAGAGCCTTGTGGTCTGCAGACAGCAGCTCTACTGAGTGAGCCAAAAAAGAATTCTTGTTCTGACTAGGCCAGTGTGAAACTGAAGCTATTCTCAGCTGGAAGCCATTCTTTGCCTATCTTGCAACATCTCTTCCAATCATGTAAAAATCTTTGAAGGAGAACATCTTCCTGCAATCCTTCACGGAGTGAATCAGCTCATGCAAGGCACATTTTTGGGAAGCAGCCAGCTTTGCTTGGTGGTCCTGGTGTTTGGCATCCACCGTGACTCAGTAGGGAAGAAAGGATAAATAAAATAAAATAAAGAAGTACAGCAATGTTACCAAATGGGATTGTGTCTGTCACAATTAGACTTGTTTTTCCTACCTACATATGTTGTCTGTTATAGAGCCCTTCGTTGGTAAACATACCCATGGCTGCCTTCAGGGGTGCCAGTGCCACTCACCAGTGGAACAATGGAACTTTGAGACTCAAATTGTGCATGAAGTGTGATATGCCAAGCAAAGACTCTTTGGTCTTCGGTTTAAGAAATCTGTTTGTGTTTCCATGTGCTCTTTACTAAAATAGAGAGAGAGAGACTATTATGCTGGAATCTGCTATCAGTTGACAAAATGATACTTATATTGAATGGAGCTTCACTCTGGATAGAAAGGAAAGTTAAATATGCATGGTGGCTTGAGTTTCATTACCTAGTAGCTCTATCATCATCATCATTTCTTCCTATATTATCTTCCACCCAAGGATCTTAAAGTCCTTTGCAGACATCCATGAACCTCAATTTGTGTTTTGAGAGGTGGGGAAGTAGAGTAGCAGGTGGGTAGTAAGAATGAGGTACAAAGAGATGTAGTGACTTGCCTTAGACAACATGGGGCACCCATGATAGAGGCAGGGATATATTCCTGAAATCCTGATTCCCAGATTGTGCTTTAACCATCAGCTTGTAAGAGGCCACTCTATGTTACAATAATCTCCGATAACTTGCAATAACAGTTAAGCATAAAGCACAGGAGACCAAGTTTTCTATCAATCTGGGCTTTTGAAATATGATCTGTTTCTTACTGCAGCTGTTATTCTATTTGCCTTTGCTGGCTAACTGAATAAAAGTTGATGGGCACCGGAAAATTTCTTTGTCATACATTTCTCCAGTAATTGCTCTGACTACGTGTGATTCAAGAGTGATGTAAATCACCATTGCCACCTCACACTATTTATCTGTTTCTTCAACAGTCTGTCATGGTAACCAATAACTACTGTAATTTAAAGAATGTATTTGTACCACACCTACTCTGTATAAATGTTGGTACTGAAGTGAGAGCAAGACAACTGAAAAAATAAAGGTGAAGCTTTATGTTCTTTATAAGAACAGAGGGGAAGATTATATTTATTTTTGGAGTGGCTATGAATACCAGATCAGCTAACTACAGTTTAGGAGGTCTTTCTGTATAATCTGCCCAGTCCCAGCTATTTTAATTCTGTGTTGCCAGCTGGCCCCTGCAGAATTATATTCAGGGTTCAATTCTAAACAGTAATGTTTGGGAAAAGTACAATCTAAAACAGACAGATCTGTATGTGTTTAGGTTTTGCTTTCTTTCCACTTTTAAATATTAAAAATTGACTCCAGCTGTGGAGTAAAGTAACGCCCAACCTATAAAGACCCTGACAAATAAATCACAGTACAATTTGCTGTGCATTTTTGTGAGGTCTAAACACCAGCTCTTGAAAGGAATTTTCCATTATTCCATCTTGGGAAGATAGTTTTGCTACCAACAAGTCATTTGACTTTTATATTTCTTAAAAGTCATCACATTCCAGTGGGGCTATATCCCGCCATTACTTCTCAGGCATATTTTTTTCAGAATTTAACTGAATCGGAATCCTTTCTGCACTATCATATGTCAGCTGAGCCATGAACAAGGTTCTGCTGTCCCACATGCTGTTTGTTGGAATGATTCCCTTGTGTTTTAATAACTTCATTTTTTACATGGATAGGTTGTTGGCTTGTTGCTTAATACCCAGTCTGAAGGACCAGTGGACTACTGGTTATTTACTCCCTACTCTTTGACCTACCTGCCTTGGCTGGCCCTATCAGGAGTCAAAAACTCCACCTCTGAGGTTTGCAGGGTCTTTGGAACAAGGAAAAGTTTCCTACTTTGTCAAGGTTCGGTCACTCAAAAGGTAAATTGAGCTTCTAAATTCTAATCTTTCTGTCCCTGGCTCACTTTGTGACCTAATGTAATCACATAAACTTCATATCTGAGTTTCCTCCTTAAAACGGAACAAATATTAGGGTCTTGAAAGGGGTGAGATTGAGAATTTCATTTAGCAGAACCTAATCTTGCAGAAGGGATAGTTATAAACCCATGGGATCCCCTTCATTTGCACCCTGTCATAAATAACTTGGAAATACCTTGTTCAGATTTTGACTTGCATCATTTTTTGTTACTATAAAGTAATTTTAACTGTAAATGTCATTTTGAACCAAACCCCCGAAACATCCCATTTCAGCTATTCCAACAAGTTTTTTCCAAAATTTTTTTTGCAACAAGACATTTATTGGTGTTGACCTTTATCTGCAAGAATGGTTGGTGCCAATGGGGATAAAAAGGTCCCAGCCAGTCTTTCTGAGCATGGCACATACCTGGTTTTCTCCATTCTGTGTCTTCCTCAACCAGATCTGTCACTCCAATCTCCTTTGCAGAGCTAGGCATGGAAGCTTTGATTGAGCCTGAATATCATTTTGTTGCAGTCCTCAAATGTAACGTCCTTATCTGTTGCAAGATGATTGGATCTTCTTGCCATTGCTACCTTTGTACTATTGCAAGATGATTGGATCTTCTTGCCATTGCTCCCTTTGTGCTGCCTGGCAGGTGATGCAAATTGTACTACCCAGCCATATTATAGAAATATTTTTTAAAGGGACAATATTCAGATTATGGACCTGGATGCTGCAGGGCCCTCAACCACCAGAAGATTTTGTGTGCACTCTGAACTATTTGCCATCTATTTATCACCATTGCCTGGTGAATCAGGAAGGCAAATTATACTGTCCCTACTTTTGCATAGGAGGGATAGTGATAAAAACCATAAAGGGCATCCATCTCTGATCCAGGCTAAGAATGTAGGAAAACTTCTGTCTGAGCTGACTGGAGTATGCTTCCAGGCACAGGAATGAACTATCCAGTATGGAGACCACTGTGGCTATGTTGGTAGCTCTTTAATAAGCTGAATGTATAGAATCCTATAAGGAATAGGAATGAGAACATATTCTTTCATCCCTAGCAACAGCACAGGCTTGTACAGCCAAAATCAGAAAGGTTAAAGTGCCAAATAAATTTCAATTAACAAGAAACCCAAATGAAAAAAAATCTATAAGTACATTAGAAATAAAAGAAAGAGGTGATGGAAAATATACAGGGCCATTACTTAATGGGGAAGTTTGAAAAAAATAGATGACAGAAAGATGAAATTTGGCTTTTTCCTCTCTTTCCTCTGTCCCCAAAGGGTTAATTCTGACCAGATACATGGTTAATAATAACAAGGAGACAGGGACATTGAATTAAAAAAAAAAAACAGGTTAAAGAACATTTAGATAGCTGAGATGTATTCAAGTCAATGGGGCTTAATGAAACTACCCTTGGATAGTTAAGGAGCTTGATAAAACAATCTCTGAACTATAAGATATTATCTCTGAGAATCTGTGGAGAATGGGCAATGTCCTAAAGCAGTGGTGTCCAACCTTTTTCCCTTTTGGGTTGGATGGTGCTCAGAGTGTCTGCAGACCAGATCTGGCCCCAAACTGGCTGCATGCCAGAGAAGGGGAGTGAGGCCCAGACCCAGTCCAGCCACACTGGGGAAGCATGGGGTATTCTCCACCCATGCACGACTTGGGAATTTGGCAGCAGGAGAAAGGTGGCAGTATTACTTGTCACTATTCCCCTGCTACTAAGTTTCCTGACCTGTAGGGAGTTAAATCAAAGGAGGGGGTTAGGGAGGAGCCAACAGGAAACAAAGCAGTGACTACATGTAAGCAGGTATAAATTGTTATGGGATGTCCCAGAGATTGTTAAGGGTCCTTGAGAAAACAACGGGAAGCTCTTAACTGGAGAATGGTCTGTTTTCCTGGTGCCAAACACAGATGGATTTACTGGATTAACACAGTTGGGAAATGGGAGGGGGAATGAGCTGGGAGGACTAGGGCTGCTACTCAAAACCAGTTGCAGAGTGACTCCACCATTTAGAAAGGTAAAGAAGGCCAAGCTTATTATCTGAAAGGTGACCTGAAAGGAACAAAATAGACTCTACCTGAAGTCACTGTGACACCTTAGAAGGCCCAATATGCTATATTTGGTCAATGTTAAATATTGCTGTTCATTGTTACGTGGCTCAGTGGCACAGTTTATTTGCAAGGACACTTCACAGGGATTCTCCCAGTTCTCTTATCCTCACTTAAAGAAGTCACATTTTTATTGACCCTTGCTTAGAAAGAGGAAGCGGAACCTAAACTATTACTGCTACTACATCAGTCACTAAAGAATGAAACGGGCAGTGATTCTCATGGGAGGAGAGCATATTGTCTTCACCACTTCTCAGTTCCTGAGGAGAGGAATGAGCTTTGCTTCCCCAAACTGAATGGCGCAGTTTTTTTGTGCTGTAACTTGTATCCACCAGAACACTTATTTTTCTTGTAAAGGGCGTAGGCATATTGGAGACCTTGGAGCTTTGTGGGTGTAGAAGGAGTTTACATCCTACACAAACATGCAATGGAACATGCAGAGAGAGACTGTAGCACTGGAAAAACTGAGCAAAGGACAAATTTTCTTTTTTAGTAACTGAGTAAGCAACAAAGAAAATAAATACAAATTTGTTGCATTCCTTAGGTTAAAGACAACCCTCCCTATATACATGCTAGTCCATAGCACAGCTCAGGTGCCCATCATTCCTTCATAGCTTCAGCATTGCCAAACCATAAGCCCAGCACTTCTGCAGGTATGTACACAAATTCTAGAGAGGAGCCATGTTTTCTATATGCTATATTATTGCAGTTGAGCTGCCACTGTACTATTAACAATAAATTAGCAAGCCACTATTAATAATAAATTAGTGAGCCTTATGTTCTGTTTTACATACTGTTTCATAATGACTCCCTAGCTAACAAGCTACTTTTAGCTAATGTGCTAAATTATACCTTCCTTTTTTATTGTGAAAACCAATTAAGTTAGTTTCTACCTACAATACAATTTTGCCTATTAATGTTGCCATTAAATCCAATTACTTTGAAACAGAGGGCACCGTTACTGCAGTAATGACAAAAAATGTCAGCATTCTTGCATTTCTGTTTTCTCTCAGTTTAATTCACTTAAATCATCAATGTGATAAAGGCTGTAATTGTAATATCACCACCCTGAGAGAGTCAGGTTTATGGTAAGTAGAAATGTATAACATTATTATTAAAGTATGGCTCTACTGTGAAAAGTGACCATAGAAAAATGGTGCCTGCTGTGTCAGGAGTTCCAGTTTTGCAGACAATATTTGTGCCTGTGTTTATGCATAGGGTATGTGTTGGTCTTAGCAGAGGGTGAATTAATTCTGTGTGTTTACAGTGTCCTGTCTTTTTACTCTAGCAAAAAGGAAGCGTATTGCTGGTAGATTGGAGGAATGAAACCTACCTTGGGAGAGTGAAATAAATTATTTTCTGGATGTTGTAATTACAAGCCATTGTTTCCAAACTATGCCCTCGGGCACACCTGTGCACCATCATCACTGACGGTAACAAGGCCACAGAGAAGTAATTGGAAGTCAGTGAAGGCTGAGGAGATGTAACTACTGAGGGTAGTATTCTGCTTGAAGAATTGCTTTTGCTGCAAACAATAAAACATGAAGAAAAACTTCCTGACATCTTAAACTGGGTTTGCAGCGTTAGCAGGTAGAAGGAAAAAAAATAAAATATTTTCTCTTTACACACATATATATAGAGCACATATGAGCTGAGTAGTATCAAATTTCCTTTTTTAATTTCTTTCCCCATGTGGGTTGTCTAACTTCCACCATAACCATATGCATAGTGTATATCAGTGCAATGTCCCTTGTTACAAATCCAGGTGTATAAAGGCAAATCCAAGTACAGAAAAGCAATATGGAGAGCTTTCAGAGCCTGTCATGGGTGCCATGTAGAGCCACACAATATTAGTGCTGTTAGGTGTGCAAACATGATTCACAAGATAAGCCCAGAGTTTTCAGATAGGAATCCATAGTGTTAAAAGCAGTTGGCCTATTGTGGGTTTTCTTAATTTGCTGCCATAGAAGAATTTATTATTTTTTGTAGCCAAAAAACAAATGAAAATGCAGAGCTGGCATTTTCTGAGGGGTTCCTTGAATCTAACAAGAAGATGCCTTAGGCCTAAAATATTGAGAACTACTGGTCTGAGTTGAGTATGGGGATTCAAATTAAGAATTTTTGAGTTATAAACCTGGCTCCTCCTGAACGATTTGGTCCAGATCCTTAAAGCAGGGAGTCACCAAACTCCCACTGATAACAATGGGAATCAGGAGTCAAACACTTTACAGGAGATGGCTTTTTGTTTCAGCTTTCCATCTATAAAATGAAGGTGATTGCATGGAGCTTACTTACAGAAGACAACAGATTCTCTGTCCAAGGAGCTTCCTGAAAGGACCCAGTTCTGAAAATCTTTTGTGAAAGGAGAGGCTGGATTCCCTTCTCGTGGTAATAAATAGTATCCACACCAGTAAATCTTTAAAAAGTCAAGCCATTTAGTTGAGATCCTCAGTTGGAAATCAGTGGGAGGTAGGATCTGGAGCCTTAACGTAAATCAGATGAAGTCCCTTGAGTTTAGTTTATCTAAATCTAGCGTTAAGTCAAAGCGTACTTAAATAATTACCTAGCTCACAGTGCCATCCAAGAAGGCTTAGTACATGGTTGTTATAGCATTTTGAAGATGTAAAGTATAAAGTATTATTGTTATTGTTTTTATTATTATTATAACAACATCTTACAGACAGAAAATATATTTACAGTGAAGGATGCTTTGTAAAAACAATGTTAAATGTATTTTTTCCTCTTCCACTTAATTGCTTCCTTGTTTTTCAGCACAGCACACAGAGAGATTTTTTACCATTTTAAAAGTCAAATTGTATTTGAAACTGAGATTTTGTAACTAGTGTTTGCATTTGCCTAGGGCAAATTGCTAATTTCTATCATTTGGCTACAGGGCCAGTGGGGATTGTTTGTTTGTTTGTTTAAATTAAAATAATTAGTAACTATCAAATAAAGCACATGGCTAGGCTACATATGTACAAGAAATTGCATCATTTTAATTGGTGCAGCCCTCCTAATGCAGATGCTAAGAAACTGGGAGAAGAGTGCATTAGTTCAATCAAATCAATATGAAGTCACCTTTGGTGGAACTCTATGCACTGAGCCTTTTACTCACTCCTTGTGCCCTGCATTAAATTGGATTCTAAGCCCTTCCGGGAAGGGAAGGTCTTGTGCCTTCCTGATACTGAGGCCTTCTGTAATACCAACAAAGCACAATGATGATCCTTTTGCATGGACCATACAACTGAACAGGGACACTTATGAGCCTGTTTACGCTGGGAAATTCCATCAGGTTAGGACATATTGATACTCAGGAGTCACCCTAACTACCACAGTGACCTTGCCCAGGGTAAACATGGCCTGTGACAGCTGTTTGGAGAGCCTGCATCACAGCCTGGGCCTGAGTCTGCTCCCATGGCAGTTGTACAGCAAGTAACTGTAGTTGAGCGCAACTTAAATGGATGCAAGTGAGGGCAGAGTCGAGCTCTATAGCTCAATGTGGTCCTATTTCAGTGTCGACGTAAAGGCTTGCTGTTTGTTTTCTGTTCACTGAGCTGTATACTTCAGCTTTCCTCCCAAACATTTCTTTTAAAATTGGCTTTCAGGGAACTGGATGGCAATTTTCTTCAGTTTTGAAAAACAAAACCTCCTCTCGACTTGCAATGACTTTGGCAGTCTTAAACAAAGATCAAAAGGGGAAAGTGCTGATGAATGAGCTGTACTTGCTCTGAACTGGAATCAAATGGGCAGCCAGCACATTCAGCGAAGGATAAATAACGCAAAATGCTGTGCAGGCAGTGAGACTCCACTATTTAAAATTCATTCACTCTGAAAGGCAACAATCATCAGCACCATGCTATCAGGCAGCCGTGAAGGAAAATAAAATTGCATATACAAATGCTGTTAATTTACAATTTAAATGACAGCCTATGGTGTAACACCTATTGGGGGAAATTGAATAATGAAAGGACTGTTGATTGTACCCTGGATTAAGTTATTTATTTCTAATGCGTATCAAGCAATTCATGCTCTGCTCATTTCTTGCCAGTCATCCTGTATACAAAAAACAGCCGTGTTGCAACAGTTTGGTGTAGTGCAGGGTTTGCCAGTGTTTTTTCTGGGGAGCTTACTGAGCCCAGGCCACTTCTAACCTTGCCCACCCACCCCATGGGTCATCACTCCCTCCTCCCCCCTAGCCTCCCCCCGGTGTCTCCAGCTCTTTTGCTTCTCTTTGCTGTTGCCATTTCTTTTCTCTGGTGATTGAGTGAAGCCCCCACCACAGAAAGCTGACAAAACCCTCTGCCACTCAAACACCATAGAAGACCCATAGCTCCACGGGATGAATGAAATGGCCACTCAGGCTGGATCCAGCCCATGGGCTGTAGGTTGCCAACTCCTAGTAGAACTATTTACATCAGACTCTTCCCACCAGATTTACAGGGGATCCTTGCATATTATGCTGTGTGCATAATTTAAAAGTTGAACTATTTAGATTTTGGGTTAAGATGAAAATAGATGTAAGCAGTTTTACAGGCTTTTAAAGAATAGGATCTAACGCAGCAATGTACTAAGTGTTTAAATTTAAGGGTGTATTTCCACAGAAAGTGATGATACCAATTACTTTCACACTTTGGATAAGTTCCAATGTGACTACTATTTTCCATGCTTAAATTTAAGAACATACTAAAGTGTCTTTCAGGATAATTACTATGTAGATACTTAAAAATAATTAAGTGAGAAGAAAAATATATATTTTTTTTATTATTTACAGTACCTAAGGTATAATATATTTGGGGACAAAGTTTGAGAAGTGCAAGAAGGAATAGCACAGGAGGTAAGAGAGTGCAACAAATTAATGGAAAATATTAAAAGGATCGCGAAGTGGAGACCATCATAGAAAAAGGCAGGGATGGTGGGTGGGAATTCAGTTAGGACACACTAGGCTAATATTCTACAGTAAAGCACTGTTCTAGGTTTATCTTAATATAATATAAGAGCCCTGTATTATGATAGTGAATCTCCTGTCATGTTCCTTAGAAATTCTTTCATGTTCTGGCTATTCTCCTATCACCATAGGGCAGTGATTCTCAATCAGAGAATGTCAGTACTGTTAAGTGTGCAAACATGATCCACAAGGTAAATGCAGGGATTGCAAATAAGAATACATAGCATTAAAAATGTCTTGACCTGTTGTGGTGTTTCTTAGTTCTTTGCAACAGAAAAAGTACTCTGTTATTTGTCCTAAGTCAAACAATGAGAGAAAAAGAAGAGCTGACATTTTCCAAGGGGTGTCTAAAGTTTAACAAGGGGTGCCTTGCATCTAAAATGGTTGAGAACAACAGCCATAGGAGAAAGTCACACATTATTCTATAACTTATCACTTATTTTGTCCTGTGCTTTGGCTTATAGAATCTTTAGATCTCTGCTGCAACTTCCTGTATATTGTTTAGACACCTAGATGTTCTGTTGTCTGTCCTTCTCCTTGCTTTACCATCCTTCCACCTCATTCCATGTCAATGACTGCCTTTTTAGCACTAACCTTTTTTTTTTGATCACCTTGAGTCTGATGTGGGGTTGCCAGCTGACCACAAGCAATCAGGCTGTGCGAAGCTTCGGTAGCCAATTCAATTTGGAGGAGATTCAGCTTGATTCAGCAGCTGAATCTCTGAATCCGAATCGAATCGGGAGACCCATTAAAAGTTACAAATTGATTCAGAAGCATCTGAATCAATTCAGAAAAGATTCAGAGATTTGGAAGGCAGGCTTGCAGGAAACAGAAACTGAGAAGGGAGGGAGGAAGAGGAGAGGAAAGACTGCTCCGATATTGACATCTGTAGCTGGCCGGTGACTGTGATCTTTCCCTGAGTTCCCTTCCAATCCCAGTGCTCTGGGGGAGTGACGTAGAAACAACTTATATGTGAATTGATCTGTGCCTTTTGTGAGCTGTCTCTCTCTTGGACCAGCAGTGTCTAAAAGGCTCTGGATTGCTATCTAGTCTCTTGGTAGCTAGCTAGTCTCTCTTCTTCTGTGTTTTCCCTGAGAGTGTGTCATCACCAGGGAGCATGGAGGTAAGTGGGACTGTGGGGCAGGGCTTGGGAAGATGGTTGGGGGCTGAGGGAGTGGGGGGCTGCTGCTGGCCCCAGGTGGATCTCTCTTGGACCAGCAGTGTCTAAAAGGCTCTGGATTGCTATCTAGTCTCTTGGTAGCTAGCTAGTCTCTCTTCTTCTGTGTTTTCCCTGAGAGTGTGTCATCACCAGGGAGCATGGAGGTAAGTGGGACTGTGGGGCAGGGCTTGGGAAGATGGTTGGGGGCTGAGGGAGTGGGGGGCTGCTGCTGGCCCCAGGTGGAACACAACAGCTGGGAGCAGGGCCAGGGGGTGAGGGCAGGTGTGTCCCTCTGCGGGGGGGCTTTGTGGGAAAGCGATGCGGGGTGCAGTGTGGTGGTGCCTGCCACGTGTGGGCCACATACATGCTGCCTGGGGGGAAGGGAGGCTGTCATGTG
>NW_005842282.1:1575723-1579437 GCF_000455745.1 Alligator sinensis | reverse complement strand
CACCCTGCATGCAGCTGCCACCACCCCACACTGCCGCAGAGCTGTGCAGCCAGTTGTGGGGCATGCCGCTGCATGCAAGCCCCCCGTTTCACCCCCCAGCCAGGCAGCATGTATGTGGTCCACACACGGTGGTTGCCACCGCACTGCTGCTGCCACGCCCTGCGCCACTTGCCCACAAAGCCATTCGGGTGGGCATGGGATGGTAGCGCAGGGTGCAGTGGCAGAGTTGCAGTGGCGGCCTCCATGTGCAAACCTCTTGTCAGGCTGGCTGGCATGTGTGTGGCCCGCAGAGTGGCACCCCTGCCCTCACCCCCCGGCCCTGCTCCTGGGAGTGGGCACAGGGGCACACTCCCTCCTTCTTGATCTATACCCCCAGCACCTTCCCTTTTCCCCGCCCTGCCCTGCCCCTTCCCCCCACGCATACTTTACCTACTGGGGTGGGTGTCAGTGTCAGTGTCTGTGGGTCCAGTCTGGGGGGCTGTTGTGAGGGGCATCAGGAGGGCTGTTGAGACTGTGGGGGGGAGTGTGGGGCACCAAGAGCACTGGGAGGGGCTTGAGGGGCCTTTAATTTTTATCAAGGATTTTGGGTTTTTAACCAGAGAATTTGCAATTTTTAATCAGAGAAAGCAGGATCCCTGGTCATCATTGTGCAGGAAAGCGCAACATATATTACAGACACACACACATGTTGCACCAAACATTATGAAGTGTACTGGAAAGGCAGGTGCCAGGTCTTCTGGCGGGGGAGGGGGAGGAGGTAGAGGAAGAACTGCAAGTACCCCCCACCCCCAAAAAAACCCATAGAAGCACCCTCTTTCCTGAGTCTTCTGGTGCTAATGGGAGTATAGGCAATGTGTAGCAGGGACACAGGAGGGCACATGCCCCCACTGAAATTGGCCCTTGCTGGCCAGGGCGTGGGGGCACCGAGAGAAGTGCTAGCCAGTGCCCCCCCCATCCTGTGATTTGCTAGCCAGGGAGTGGGGGAACCGAGAGAAGCACTGGTGGCACTTCCGGTTTTGCTGCCAGCGCTTCAGACCTCCCCCCCACCCAAGTTGGCAATCTGCTGCTAGTACCCCCTGCCCCCCAGACGCAGACCAGTCACCCATGAGTGGGAGCAAGGAAGTGGGAGCAGTCTCTGCACCTGCAGCACCTCCACTAACACCAGTAATAACCACCAGCACCAGCATGACAGTCTCCACCACAGTTTTAGTTCCCAGTGTGAGCCTTCCAGGAGTGCCCCAGGAGGAGCTGGATCTGGAAGCAGCAGAGCTGAGTGCCATAGTTAAGGAAATTCTAGGGAAGGAGGAAGGAGGGGGAATTTGAGTTTGTGTTCCACATCCCTCATAGTTCCCCTAGAGACAGGTCTCTTCTGGAAGGCACTTTGAAGGAGGTTGTGGGGGCAGGTGGCTCAGCTCCTCCTGCTGTGGTGCCTCTGCTTGGTGAGGAGGGGAATAAGGCAGGGGGAAGGTGGGGCTAGGGCCGAAGGGGAGCCAAAGGTCCAAGAGAAGGGACCACAGCTGGAAGGGGTGAAGGATGCAATCTGTGAGGCATGGGCTGCAGTGTAGGTAAGGTACGGAGCTGCGGAATGGATGTCACCCCTAGACTTCGGGGGCCTAAATGGGTAGCTCCACCTGGGTAGCTTCTGAATCAGTTTTCTATCAAGGCATGGCAGATGAAAGAGGGGTGGGTGGTTGGCCCAGGAACAGGTGGGCAGACCAAGATCTAAGCAGCACTGGGAAGGCCCCCTGTTACAGGCTACCATCCCTGCTACATTCATCCAGCTCTGCCTTAAGACACACAAGGCAAGCAAGATTATTTGGGTCAATCTGATATCTTCTATTAGACCAACTAAATAGTTGGAGAAATATATCTTAGCAAGCTTTTGGGTTTAAAACCCCTTCGTCAGGCTGAGGAAGCTTCTGCAGTTGTTGTGTGCTTTTCCTGGATGTAGTGAATAGTAAAGCCAGAGGCTGGTAAGCATGCAAGAAAGCCAGTCAGTGAAAATGTAAATTGAGGCATCAGGGGGTGAGAAACAGGTGGTGGGGTGGGGGGAAAAGGGGGATATAGCAGGTGAAAGTGGAGAGGTACCTCGGGAGTCAAATGTCAGACAGGTTATAGTGTGTCATAAATCCAATGTCTATATTGAGTCCATGAGTTTTTGTATCTAGAAGGTTGATGAAGTGAAGTTCATAAGCTCATCTGTGAAAAGTGTTTTGTAAATTCCCTTTGAGGATCAGGACTGAGAGATTGGAGAGAGAGTGGTTTTCTTGTGAGAAATGTGCCCCACTGGTAACTGGGTGTTCTTGTCTTTAATGGATTTCCGGTGTGCGTTCATTCTGGTGCACAGTTGTTGTTTGATCTCTCCTATATATTTTCCATCAGGGCATTTGGTGCACTGGATGAAATATATAACATTTCTGGAGGTGCAGCTCTAAGAGTCAGGAATGGTGATGGTTCTGTTGTGAGGTGTACTAATTGTTGGGTACTGGAGATATGTTAGCAGATTTTGCATTTCTTGTCATGGCATAGTCTGGATCCATTTGGTGTGTTTTGGGATGTAGGAAGTTTGATTCTGGTGATGAGGTTAGTGAGGTTCGGTGCGTTTGAATTTACAAAACACTTTTCACAGATGAGCCTATGAACTTCACTTCATCAACCTCCTAGATATAAAAATTCATGGATCAGCTGACTTGGTGAGTGCTGCCAGCTGCCCATCTGGCTTGGGAAAAGAAGCTGGGTAGCCTGGCTCCAGCAGGATCTGGCCTTCAGTTCCCACAGGCAGCAGGAGTGGAGAAGGAATTGAAGGGGGGTTGCGACTGTAACCCACTACATCTGCTCCTGTTAACAGTTTAGGAAAGCCTTACTTATCTACAAGTAAAGAGAATGATCATCTATAAGGATGAATAACAGTTTTCTGTAAAGGTAAGGTAGTGTTCACCTACAGTCAGTAACATTTGAATAACCTACTGCTATTTATGAGTTTTGAGGTGCAGCTCCAGTCTTGTCACATCTTTAAGATACTTTAAAGCTGCTTTAGGGCATCTTTTATATGAGACTGTAACAGAGCCTCTGCCCCATTACTGAGAGGGGCAGGGAGCCCATGGTCCACCAGTCAGCCTAGCCCCTCTGAATAGATTCATAATGGCAAAGGGAACCTTAAATAAAATGGCCACCTGCCCCAGGTGTGGATTGTGATTGGCAGGCTTGGGGTGGTGACCCAAGGACAGGCTCGTAAGTCCAGGACTTGGCCCAGAAGAGGAGTCTGGCCATAGGAGATGGAGGAGACAGAGCTCCAGGGAAGAGCCTGCCCAAGCTGCCTACAGAGGAAGAACAAAATGAACCCTGCACCTGGACCAGTGAGAGTTAAGTACCTCTAACCTTTATATTGGTGCTACCGTGAAGCAGGGCTAACCCCAACAGGGATGTCTTGTGCTTTGATTAACTTTGTTTTGAGAGGAGATGTTCATGCTTTTGACTTACATTTAAACTGGAGGAGTAGAGTGGCTGTAAGGGGTGGATTGGAGGCCACTGGGGTGCAGCAGGGGCACCAAGTTCAGAGCATTCCTAGGGCCTGAAACCAGTGTCCCACAGGGGGTTGAGATGGAACTGGGGCCCCAGAACCTAGGTCCTGGTATGGTTTGAGCAGCAGGACCCAGACAGATTAAAAGTGAAGGTGGCCAAGGGCCCTAAGGAAGGTGGCCAAGGGCCCTAAGG
>NW_005842282.1:1574707-1575518 GCF_000455745.1 Alligator sinensis | reverse complement strand
ATAAGGTGTTTCTTGTGGGAGCCTCCCTCCTGAGGGGGACTGAGGGGCCAATCTGCCACCCTGACCCCTTAGCTCGGGAAGTCTGCTGCCCAGGGGCCCGGGGGCCCGCATCTGGGACATTGCGGAGAGGATCCCAAAGGTCCTCAAACCCACAGACCACTATCCCACATTCCTTATTCATGTGGGCACCAATGACACGGCTCGGAGCGCTCCCAGCTGGGTCATGAGGCGCTACAGGGTTTTGGGAGCGGGGCTAAAGGGTCTGGGGGCACAGGTGGTGTTCTCGTCGATCCTCCCAGTCTCAGGCTATGGGCTGAGGAGGGAGAGGAGGATCCACGTGGTCAACCAAAGACTGCAGCGCTGGTGTCATTGGGAAGGCTTTGGCTTTCATGACCACAGCCCGCTCTTTGGTGAGAGAGGCACCGAGCTGCTGGGAAGAGATGGCCTCCACCTCTCTCCCCTAGGGAGGAGGCTCTTCTCAGCCAGACTGGCTGACCTGCTCCACCGGGCTTTAAACTAAGCCCGCTGGGGGTCGGGGGGACTACTGCCACTGCTGGCCTGCTGAGCAATCCTGGCAAAGCCAGCAGTTCAAGGCACTTAAGGGAGCCTACCCCTGCCCCAGCCCTGGTAAAATCTGTGGGCAAGGAAGGAGCCCCCCCAGGGGACACTTGCCTGCCTGTACACAAATGCCAGGAGCTTGGGGAATAAGCAGGAGGAGCTCATCCTCCTGCTCAATGCAAAAAATTATGATGTCATAGGGATAACAGAGACCTGGTGGGACTCCACCCATGACTGGACCATGGGTATAGAT
>NW_005842282.1:1564271-1572742 GCF_000455745.1 Alligator sinensis | reverse complement strand
ACGTCATTCTCCCCTTGTACTCGGCCTTGGTGAGGCCGCAGCTGGAGTACTGCATCCAGTTTTGGACTCCACAATTCAGAAAGGATGTGGAGAAGCTTGAGAGAGTCCAGAGAAGAGCCACGCGCATGATCAGAGGTCAGGGAAGTAGACCCTACGATGACAGGCTGAGAGCCCTGGGGCTCTTTAGCCTGGAAAAGCGCAGGCTCAGGGGTGATCTGATGGCCACCTATAAGTTTATCAGGGGTGACCACCAGTATCTGGGGGAACGTTTGTTCACCAGAGCGCCCCAAGGGATGACGACTAGGTCGAACGGTCATAAACTACTACAAGACCGTTTCAGGCTGGACATAAGGAAGAATTTCTTTACTGTCCGAGCCCCCAAGGTCTGGAACAGCCTGCCACCGGAGTTGGTTCAAGCACCTACATTGAACACCTTCAAGAGCAAACTGGATGCTTATCTTGCTGGGATCCTATGACCCCAGCTGACTTCCTGCCCTTTGGGCAGGGGGCTGGACTCAATGATCTTCCAAGGTCCCTTCCATCCCTAATGTCTATGAAATCTATGAACCAAGGCCAGGAAGGACCTTAGTTCAGACAAGGACCCATCATATCATATCATATCATATAACCCATATCTGCCTTCTGGGGAAATCATCCATGTGAAACTATAACACCAAGATGTAGCAGAATAGATAACAGTAGAGGGAAGGACCCCGAGAGACCGGAAGCAAGTGTGAGGAGGTAGGGAGGCAGATGATGAGTCAGACCAGGGACCTTGTCACACCAACACTGAATTTTTTATTACAGACTGGCAGGCAAGTCCCCCACCCCTTTTAGGACCTAATGATGAAGATTCCTAGGTACACAATGTGCCTATTCTGCCATACCACAGCCTACAGTAATGCCTGTGTGGTTCTCTTCCTTCCTTTGTTTAACAGACCATTCCAGCCCATAGCCTCTATAGGACTAGTAAGTGACATTGACCTGGTTCTGGAAGCCTAATTCTGTGTATCCAGTAGATCAATGTCATCAGCAAACTTTAGGTGATAGATCTTCTTGCTGTGTGAAGCTTTTGGCCATCGTGAACCCATCCATCAATCTCTTGAATCCAGTAAGATCACAAGGATACTGGGACATATTGAATCATACTGTCTGCTGCCAATTGCCAGCTTGAATCAGTCAAGCCATAGACTGGGACCACTGACTTCACCTCTTGATAAATGTTTTTCAGCAGACCTAGCAGTTTCTTGGCCCACCTTGTATGACTTCAGAACAGCTCCACATCCTGCCATGCCATACAATTTTGAATGTCTTTTTCTGAAATTAATGAAATGGCCTTTCTATACTTGTCAATAATCACTGTTAAGCATAGGGTTTGTGGCACTGCCACTCTTCCCTTGTGGACATAAGCCTTCTCCTCAGTTAGGTACCATTCTACCAGCACTTTGAATCTTTTGGAGAAGGACTTTGCTCATATCATCAAGATTATCTTGTTCATAGAGATCTTCAGGTAATTTTTTCTTGGAAATTACCATCAAGATTAGATTTCTTCACAATTTGAAAATTTTCTCCTCAGATACTCTTGCATAGCACCTGGAACTGACCTCTCAGATCATTGTGTCCTGCTACAATCATCTCTATGGATATGCCAGCTATTCCTGGGCTCGTGTTTGTCTTCTTCAGGCCCTCCAGCTCAGGCTCTCAACATCTACCAGCAAAATGTTATGTATGATGATATCCTGCTCAAGGTCTTTGAGCACTTCCTTCTGACTTTTAGTCCATTTTATGTATTAAGAGTTTGTCAGTATTTGATTTATCTCCTTAGGATGTCCTTCCTTTCTGAAAGCATTGAGCCTTCCTTTTACTTGGTTTTGCAGGGTCAAAGCTGGTACTTCCTACCATCCTACTATATATATTTACATACCACATACACCTGTTTTGGGAAACTACAATGAAAAAGGAAAAAAATATTTTTTCAGAATCTTACCTGATACAACACATGCTCACCAAAGCTAAATGCTGGCTGCATGGAGCGCTGCTGGCTACAGGGACAAAGTCTACTCTCAACATCTCACCTTCCCCCAGCAGCTCCACAGCTCAAAGTTTACCCATCTCACAGTTACTGTCAAATTGGAAGCAGCTTTTAGCTTCTCAGTCAAAAGCTACTGCCAATGTATAAGGTATGAAATATATATATTTCAAAACATGTAACATATTCCATTCAATACCAGAGCAAACCATACCAGTGCTGAGATGTACTGTTAAAAAAACACCACCATATAGATCTTTCTTTAAGCAATGTATTAGTCTTTGTACCAGTGGTTCTCAACCTTTTAGCCTCAAGGCCCCCTCCATAACTTTTCTGAATTTCATAGCACCTGAGTTGAAAATCACTGAGCAAGATCTAAATTCAGAAACTATATCAAGGGGGCCTTGAGGCTAAAAATGCTGAGAATCATCGATCACTTAAGGGTGGCAGGAGCAGAGGCAGGACCTCACCCTGCTGTGCCTGCTCCTTCTATTGTCTGCTCCATCCCAATCCCTGGTCTGTTCCTCAGGGGCAAGGGCAGCCCCTGCTGCTGAAGCTGCTCTTGCAGGGTCTCACACACTGGTGCCCAGCCCCAGGAGCATGGGAAGAGTGGAGGGGATGAACCAGGCTGCAAAGTATGCCTCTGTGTGTGCATCAGTCTGCCTGCCTGCTTGCAGCAGAGTACACTACTGGGAGCCTTGGAGGAGTAGAGGGGGCAGCAAAGGGGTTGCCTTGGGGTGGAGAAAGGCAGGGGAAGGCAGCAGCAGTGGTGGCAGTGTCCAGGGATATGGACAGACATTACTTTCGCACAGGGGACTTGCTTGGGTGGGATGGGCTACACCTCTCTCCTAAAGGCAAGCATGTCTTCTCTTCCAGGTTGGCTGATCTCATGCAGCGTGCTTTAAACTAGCTTCGCCGGGGGATGGGGCCACAGGAGGACTTGAGGACACCTCCCAACCAAGACAGGTGACGTGCACAAGGAGTACCCAGGTAAGGAACAGGGGTCCAGATAGTCCTGGGAATCAGGGGGTGGCACACACACCAATTCAAGGCGTTAAATGCCTCTACACCAATGCTCATAGTATGGGGAATAAGCAGGAGGAATGTGCCCTCCAGATAGCTAGTTCAAACCCGGACATAGTAGGGCTCACAGAAACCTGATGGGATTCATCCCACAACTGGGTGGTTAACATTAGAGGCTATAGGCTATACAGGCAGGATAGAATGGGGAGAAAAGGTACAGGTGTGGTGCTCTACATCAAAGAGCAATACACATCCTCAACCAACAGGATGGGGTCTGAGGAGGGGCAGGCTGAAGTGCTCTGGGTCAGGATACAGAGGGGTTGTGGGGAAAGGGACTTAATGCTGGGGGTCTACTACAGACCTCCCAACGAAGGGGAAGAGCTGGACTGTGAATTCTCAGGTCAGCTTGCAGAGGCACTTAAGGCAAGGGATGCAGTTGTCATGGGTGATCTAAATTACCTGGACATCTGCTGGGAGGAGCAGTCAGCCAGGTCTGACCACTCATGAAGGTTCCTTGCCAAAATACAGGACCTCCACTTAACCCAGGAGGTGCACAGTCCCACCAGGGGGAATGCCCTGCTGGACCTGGTCGTGGTCACAGGCAACAACCTGGTGAGGGGACTCCAGGTCCTCAACCACCTGGGTGCTAGCGATCATCGCTTGCTGGAATTCACCATCCAGCTCAGGGTGTCAAGGGCCTGCAGCAAGGCAGTAGCCCTTGACTTCAAGAGGGTCAACTTCAATGACTTGAGGAGACTAGTGGGAGAGGCACCAGGGTCCTGGAGAGTAGGGGAACTGGGTGCCCAAGATGAGTGGTCATTCCTTAAGAAGACGATACTCAGAGCCCAAGGGGTGAAAATCCCAATGAGAAGCAAAGGGGGCAAGAGTGCCCAAAAGCCCGCCTGGCTCACCAAGGGCATTTGGGAATGCCTGATTGCCAAAAAGAAGGCGTACACCCAGTGGAAGGGAGGGGCTATCACCAAAGAGGAGTATACCTCCACTGCTCGGGTCTGCAGGGGGGCTGTTAGGAAAGCTAAGGCAGATACGGAACTAGGGATAGCATCAAGGATCGAGGATAACAAAAAGTCCTTTTTTAAATACATAGGGAGCATGAAGAAGGCACCGGGTAATGTGGGGCCCCTGCAGGATATGCTTGGCAATCTGGTGGTTGCACCAGAGGAGAAAGCAGACCTCTTTAACAATTTCTTTGCCTCCATTTTCTTGTGCAGGGACTGGAACTTCCCTACCGAGATTCAGAACGGACTCAGAGAAACTCCTCCAGGCCTAGGGTCAGGGAGGACTGAGTTTGGGAACTTCTGGAGGGGCCAGACGTGTTCAAATTAGCAGGTCCAGATGCTCTCCACCCCAGGGTGTTGAGGGAATTGGCAGGGGTTATCACGGGGCCTCTGGCATGGCTTTACGAGCACTCGTGGTGCTCTGGCCAGGTGCCAGATGACTGGAAGAAAGCCAATGTGGTCCCCCTCTTTAAAAAAGGGAAGAGGGAGAACCCGGGCAACTACAGGCCCGTTAGTCTTACTTCAATTCTGGGGAAGCTCTTTGAGAAGATTATCAAGGAGCACATATGTGATGGGCCAGCAGCAGGGATGATGCTCAAGGGCAACCAGCATGGTTTCATTAGGGGCAGGTCCTGTCAGACCAACATGATTGCCTTCTACAATCAGGTCACAAAATCATTGGATGCAGGTATCCCGGTGGATGTAGTCTTTCTGGACTTCAGCAAGGCCTTTGACACTATCTTCCACCCCATTCTCATTAAAAAGCTAGGCAACCATGGCATTGATGCCTGCACAGTCAGATGGATTGCAAATTGGCTGAGGGGTCATACTCAGAGAGTGGTGGTGGACGGGTCATATTCAACCTGTTGGGAAGTGGACAGTGGAGTCCCCCAGGGCTCGGTCCTTGGGCCCGCACTGTTCAATTTCTTTATTAGTGACTTGGACGACGGGGTGAAGAGCACCCTGTTATAATTCACAGATGACACCAAGATTTGGGGTGAGGTGGGCATGCTAGAAGGGAAGGGAAGGACAGATTACAGATTACAGCAGGACCTGGACAGGTTACAGGGGTGGGCAAATGAAAATAGGATGGGATTCAATACTGACAAGTGCAGGGTGCTGCACTTAGGCAGTAGGAACCAGCAGTATACCTTCTTGAAAGTACGGTGGCAGAAAGAGATCTTGGAGTCATTATTGACTCCAAGATGAACATGGGCTGACAATGCAAGGACACAGTTAGTAGGGCTAACCGTACCTTGTCGTGCATCCACAGATGCATCACAATCAGGACAAAGGAAGTGATCCTCCCCCTCTATGCAATACTGGTCAGGCCACAGCTGGAGTACTGCATCCATTTCTGGGCACTGCACTTCAGGAGGGATGTGGACAGCATTGAGAGGGTCCAAAGGAGGGCCACTCGCATGATCCAGGGACAGGAAGGCAGACCTTACAAAGAGAGGCTACGGGACCTGAACCTGTTCAGCCTTCACAAGAGAAGGCTGAGGGGGAACCTGGTGGCCGTCTATAAACTTACTAGGGGGGACCAGCAGGGATTGGGAGAGACCTTGTTCCCCTGATAGCTTCCCAGAGTAACAAGGAATAATGGCCATAAATTGTTAGACAGTAGGTTTAGACTAGACATTAGAAGGCACTACTTCACAGTCAGGGTGGCTAGGATCTGGAACCAACTTCCAAGGGAAGTGGTGCTGGCTCCTACCCTGGGGGTCTTTAAGAGAAGGCTTGATGTTTACCTAGCTGGGATCATTTGAGCCCAGTTTTCTCTCCTGCCCAGGGCAGGGGGTCAGACTAGATCTACAAGGTCCCTTCTGACCCTACATCTATGAATCTATTACACATTAACTTGTTTAAGTGATCAGAAACTGGTTTAAACCTGTAGCAGAACAAACATTCAGTGCACATAAACCAGTTTCAAAATGGCTGAAACTGGTCTGAGATAAACCTGGTTGAATGTAGTATCATACTGAACTGATTTGGATCAAACCAGTTTATGTAGTGGCTGTCCCAGATGCTTTGCTTGCTTAAGATAAGTCAGAGACTCCCGGCATGCTCTCTGGGCTGGGAGGAGCTCTCTGCTCCAGCCCAGCCAGGCTGGCCCCTCACCTCTGCTCCCCAGCCTGAGTGGGGACAGGCAGGGGTTGGGGTCTGGCCAGAGAGGGGTTTAATTCCTCCCTCCCTGTGCCACCGGTAGGAACCTGAGTGGTATCTGCCAGTTGCTCCCCTCTCTTTCTGCAGCACTGGTCACCACAGCCCCTGAGGCAGAGGGGGCAGGGAGGAGAGTTAGTTTCCCTTGTACCCCCACTGGCAGCTGGGTCTGCCGGCTGTCACTGCAGCACTCGCTCCCTGCCCCATCCCCTTGCCAGAGTTCGGAGGGAGGAGGAATAACCCACAGCCCCTGCTTCCTGTCCATCCCCCTGCCAGGGGCCCTGCCTGGCCATGCCACCACAGTGCTGCCACACTCCGCAGCACCTCTGCTGGCACCAAAGCATGGCCGTCTGCTGGGAAGGAGCTAGCACTCTGGGAAGCTGCTGCCTGTCACCTCACTCACCGCTTGCTGCTCCAGCTGCTGCGGTGGAGGGGGGGCGGCCCCATCTGCTCATTCTGCGCTGGGGCAAGTCTTCTCCTGGCAAGAGGGGGCTTATTCCACTGCTGGCCTTGAGCACTTGCAGTCCTGGAGGGGTCAGCTTGCAGCCCCTGGGCTCCCAGCCAGTGACTGCCCCCCCATTGTACCCCATCAACTTTGTTTGTGGCCAGGCTGGGCCAGTGGCTGAATAAGCCCCCTCCTGCTGGGAGAGAGCTTGCCCCTAGCAGAGAGGCCACTTGCACCACAGTGGGGTCTGCCCACCAGGCTGCAGGTGCCACTCGGCCTGTGTTTGGGGCTGGCAGCTGAATTAGCCCCTTCCTTCAGGGAGGGGGTCTGCCCCAGCACAGAGAGGCAGCAGCAGCTGGGCCAGTCTGGGCAGACCCTGCTGCAGTGTGAGCGGTGTCTCTCTGCTCGGGGCAAGCCCCTCCCAGCAGGAGGAAGCTTATTTAGCCGCTGGCCCCTGGCATTGCAGCAGGGCCTGCCTGGCTCAGCTGCAGCCACTCTCTGCTTGGTGCCAGTGGCTGAATAAGGCTCCTCCTGCTGGAACAGAGCTGGCCTCGAGCAGACAGCGGCAGCGGCCTCAGTCCAGAGCAAATGTTTGTCCTGTTACAAACCAGTTCAGCCTAGACAGGTTAGACTAACCTGCAAAGGTTGAATCAATTCAGGCTCCAGTTTTTTTAATGGCTGTCCCTAGCCCAGAGGAGCACCTGCAGGTACCTGGGTCAGGCACAGGGTGCTGAGTGGGGGTGAAGAGCAATTACCTCCTCACACAGGGGGATCTTGCAGCACATTTCTGTCGCTCTTGTAGCACACCCTTTCTGAATTGCTGATCTAGTAAGTTTTCAATGTTGTGGCACTTCTGACAGCCAGTTCTCCCTATCTGGCTGCTTCAGTTTTCTGCAAATCTCCTGGCAAATCTACATGTGGCTCAGTGGTGTCCTCTTTCATTTTGTCTTTCTATTTTTCTTCAGCCAGGCAGGGAACATCTTTCAACATCCAGGGCTCTCTAGCACATCTGAGTAGTCAACCTCAAGAATTAACCTCTTACACTGGACTCCTTTCTCTAATATATAGTGGTTGCCAACCTTTTTGACAGGTGTGCCACAAATTAGCCACATATGCTTCCTGAATGCCAGGCTGTCATGCAGGCTCTTGAATGACACTCTCTTCATACTTCCTTTGAACCACAAGCCTTTTTAGCATCTCTGTATTGTGTTTGGCCAATCTTTGCAGCTCAGGATTCTCAGTGTTACTGCAAATGGAGTTTGGTGCTGAATACATGGTTGTGATCCACCTAAACAGTTGCTCCAGGGAACCTCTGGCACCAAGAGGAAGTAAAGCCTGGATTCTTCACTGGGTTAGGTTTCTAACCCCCTGCACAGATGGGGCGCATCTACACATGCAAGCACGTCTGCTTGCAGCAGCTCAAATAGAAGCAGTGCAAATTTGAGCCGGGGCTTTTTTCCTCAGCACACGTGCTCGAACATGCACTTTGTTGTGGAGAAAATTGTGCCTTTAGGGGCAAAATAACCCTGCCTGGCTCCTCCCAGATCTTCAGCCAGGGGGAGCTAGAGCCTGGGGCCAGCACCTGTGCTGTCCCCAGCAGTATAAAAAGCCACCCTGCCAAGTAGCTCAGGGCTACTAGCTCTCAGGAGCTTCTGGGGCCCAGCCAACTGGTACCTGTGGACACTACCCCTTGTGCCAGCTGGACTGCTGAAGCAGCCCTGAGCCCTGCAGTGGGTAGAGGGGGCTGGCACCCTCTACCCACTGCAGCAGTCTGGCAGTGGGGGGTGCTGGGTGG
>NW_005842282.1:1542605-1564240 GCF_000455745.1 Alligator sinensis | reverse complement strand
GGGGACGGCAGAGCCAGTAGAGGCATCTGTCCTTCTGGGCCAGCTGCCAGTGGATTGTGGTTGCAGGGTTGGCCTTTGTGCGGCCCTATTGCCATTTGTACCCAGCCATCTGGGCAGCTATCACCCGAAAGATGTTCCAGGTGTGTTGGCCTGCTTTGAACTGTCAAAGCATGTCCTCCTGGCCCCATTTGGCCAGGAGGTCAGCCACAGCCAGATGGGTCCAAAGTGCCAGGTCTGAGCAGGCAGGGTCCTGCCACTGGCCTCCCTAGCAGGAAAACTGAAAAATCCCTGATAAAAAAAAAAATTCCAAAATCACTTTCTAAAATACCCCCAAATCCATGTTCCTCCACAAGTAAAACAAAAGACCACTATAAAGAGAGAGAGTGAGACAGAGACACTCTGGCAGCCAGAGCATCTCCATGGATGACCCAGCCTCCGGTTGCCTCAGGGTTGCTGCAGCAAATAGCTACTCAGGGCTATGGAGGTCTGTCAGCTTTTAGCTACAGGTTTAATTTTAAAGGTTGCCACTTCTCCACTTCTGCTAGGGACTGCTGCTGTAGTGATGCCCAGCAAAATATGCAGCAAGGAACAGAGTAACTCATTCTTAATGTGGCAACCTGCTGCAAACTAAATGGGTGCCAAAGCTATCTTGTGTTCCAGGTTCTGATGGTCCAATTGCCTTTGCCATCTTCAAAGACTGGCACATTTCTCCACTAGATGCCGCCCAACTGTTCTTACAACCAGGAAAGTTGTAGAAGCCAGGATAGCTTTATCCTCCAGAGCTCTAACAGCAAACATGGCACTGAAGGTTTTTGTGCATACTACCCAATTTGGTATCTTTCTTTGAGCATTTCTTATGACTGGGTTCTTAGGCTTGCTTAACAACAGTAGAATTAATCTCCTCTTTGCTGTTTCCATCCTCTTTTATCCAGACTTGAGACTGGCATTAGACCTTGAGATAATCATCAGCAAAAAAAGTTACTAAAGCCACAATGCTCCTTCAACTTGTCCTAAAATAGGGGCCTTTAAAATATTTCCCCAGAAGAAAAGTCAAATTTTTCTCTAGAAGCAGACACTTTCTGGAAAAAAAAAATTTTTTTTAAATGAAAAGTCTCATTTTTTGTTTTTACAGTTTTGGGATAAAATGTTCTGTCTACCCTAATAATCGTCTCTGGCAGCTGCTGCCTTTTAGATAAACAGTGTTCTGAGTCCAAAGGTAGAAGCAATATAGGTTTAAACGCAGAAGCTAAACACTTTTCATTTAATCCCAGCTGAAAGTAGAGCTATAAGCATATATCAATGAATCCTTTAAACTGTTGGAAGTCTGCCTTCTTTCTAAGACTGAACAAAAATATTTTAAAGACAAAGTCTTCAATGGCCACTTGGGCCAAGATTTTTTCAAAGCAACTAGGCAGAAGGCATCTGCAGCACCTTAGAGAAGGGGTCAGCAACTTACAGGTGTGGAGCCTTTGGATCTGGCCCGCAGACCCATGGTTGTGGTGGCATTTGGCAGAGGGGGAGCTCTGCCTGCATCATGCCACATTCAGGAGCTGGGGACTTCAGTGGAGGGGGAGCTCTGCCAGTGCCATACCGCAGTTGGGTGACAGGGAGAAATGGTGGAGGCAGGTGGGTACTAGCACCAGCCCATCTCAGATGGGAGCTGTGTCATTCGGGCCTGCTACTGGAAATCACTGCTGACACCTGCCTTAGAGACTAACAAAAGCAGCTAGTGATTTTGGACACCTCAGTTTGTGGGGCTCAGCTGGAAATGTGGCTTGATTGTGAGGGAAAATGTCTAGCACTTCTGAAAAATCAGGCTCTATTAAGGTGTTTCTAATTGAACTAAAAAATGGAGGCACCCAAAGTTACTGGAAGTTTAAAAAGTCTCAGCCTATCATTACTCCCCTATTGTGATCTCTCAGCAGGACAGAAGTGGGTGCAACAGTGCAGTCTCTACAGGAGCTTGTTTCTTTATTCATCCTTGCAAAACACTGGCTTTAAAAGACATTCTCTTTTTCAGTTACCATGTAGTCTTCCTTTGTGTTAGTATTATGCACAGATTCATCAAGTAGAATCTCATCAAGAGGCACTTCAAAGATAAATTCCTCCCTCACAAGTGCAACATCATCTCTGATAGTTCAGCAGCACCAGTATGTGCTGTAAAGCAACTATGTGCTACAAGACACGATCCTGTAGCTAGGGAGCTTAAAACAGGCAAACAACAAAACCATTATTAGTGGATGGCACTCAGAGATAAAACATGTTTAAAGTGCACTGCTTTCAATGCCTTGCTAGTAGTGAATCACATGAGCACTACTATGATGTTGGACTGAAGATGGATCTTTTTTCCCCTGTGGAAGAAGGATGGACATAACACATACACCATCCTTTTTCCACACGGGAAAAAGATCCGTTTTCAGTCAACTGTACAAACTAACTATAAAATCATTGAGAACATTTTTTTAAATCATCATAAGTAACAGATGACCAAGGGGGCCTAGAAATGCAATATGAACTTAAAATTACCAGGTTGTGATTTAAAATATAGTCATAGTCATGCGCACCTAAAAAAAAAAAATCAATGCCACCAGAAGGCAGTGATGTAGAATAAATGCTTCTTTCTTATTAGTGTTATTCAGCCCCAAACTCAAAGTTTTTTTTAGAGAGGCAGGTAATCACTACTATTGCCATTTAAGTTCCCAAACTTTTTTCTTATTGCATATCCCATTCCAGATTTAGCAGCTGCCTACGTATCCTTACCAGGATACATTTTATATTTTAACCCCCTAAATGCCAATTATTGTTATAATGAAAATTAAATTTGTCATTACATAATTTCTCCCATGTACCCCTCAGAGATGTCTTGCATACCCTCCAGGGTTATATGTACAACAGTTTGGGAACCCCCGGTCTATGGGAACTATAGGTGCAAATCTCTTCCAAAATACTAATATTATTTAGTGAATGGTTTCAGGTATCTGAAGATGGGAAATGATAGTAGAGGCCATTTTTGACAAAGTAGGCTAGGTTCCTTGCCAGGGTCATAAAGGGAGCTAATGACAAAAGTTAGAACTAGAAACCTGGTGTTCTTATTGCCATTCTCCTCACAGGCCACTGAAAACAGACATTAGCCTGCTGGGGGCGGGGGAGTTTGCCATTAGTGCTGTGCTTGTCTGTTCTGTGCTAAAAAGATCCTCCTGGATCTGCAGCCGGGGGGAGCTAGAGGCTGGGGTGAGCACCTGTACTGGCCCCAGCAGTATAAAAACCTGCCCTGGGCAGCAGCTTAGGGCTATGTGCCCTCAAGAGTTTCTGAGGGAGGAGCCTCTGGGAGGAAGTTAGCCATGCCCCTTCTTGTCCCAGGCTGTTGCTGTTAGCTTGGTCTCAGGAGCCTCTGGGGAGAGGGTGGCCAGGCCCCTTCCTGCCTCTGGCTGCTGCTACCTTGTTCTCAGAGCCTTTGGGGGTAAGCTGGTCGCACCGCTTCCTGCCTTGGGCTGCTGCTGCTGTGGCTGCCCCTGCCTCTGCTGCATGTCATTACTCCCTCTCAGGGCAGGGCCTGCTACACTGCTGTGCATCCCAGCACCGCACCCCAGCTTCTGCACTCCTGTTCCAGCCTGCTGCCCAGCCCACCACCAAGCCACAGTTGGGGGACAGCCTAGGGAGGGAGCCTGCACTGCCTGTGGGCACCTCCCGGAGCCTAAAGGTGACTTACCTGCCCCAGCTGCCTTGGCAGGCCATCCCCCACCTTCAGCCTTCATCTTCACTTTCACCTGAAGCACACCCTGAGTGGCTGAACTGGACAGCTGTTACCACCACTGTTGCTGCTACTGCTACCATCTGTTCTGCTGCTGCTCCCTCTCAGGAAAGGGGGAGATTCCCTGCTGCACCTCTCAACACCACACCTGCACTGGATTACTCCCTAATTGACTGATTGATCCTGCACTCTCCCACAGCTTCCTCACTGCACCTGATCCTGTTTTGTTTTCCTGCCTATTGCTCTGCTGCTGAGTGCCTGGCTGGCCCCCCATAGAGCCTCCCAAGCCCCTCCCTTGCCATCAGGGACCAAGGGCAAGGGCAGTGGGAAGGGCTCCTCTTCAGGCTCCTCCACGGCTGGGGTGGGAAGGGCAAGAGCCCCACCCCCAAGCCTAGACCACTGGCACATGAGGGGACCAGGTGCACTACACTAGCCAGCACACCCACTCAGCCTGTCCCAGGCCCTATCCCTAGCTCCAACAATGTGACCCTCTAGCGGGGAAACTGAAGCAGGCGGCTGTGGGGCAACCTGAAGCCATGAGGTTTGGGCCCTCCACCACCAGCTCTTCCAGCTTGGGTGCTGAGGCCCCCTTTCTAGGACTCACCCGCTGGCACAGGGTGAATTGCCAACTGCCCAAGCAGGAGAACCTGTACTTTGAGACCTGGTTGCAGGCCCTGGCTCAGATAGTGGCAGCAGACAAGATTGTGGCAGCCTCCCACTTTCATAGCAAGGGGGCCTCTTTCCTTGCCTTGGAGGCCGCCGCACAAAAGGCGGTGGAGAGGGGGCTTGTGGTGGAGGGTGAGTATATCTCCGTCGAGTCCCTAGAAGAGCTGGGGACCAGGGTGGGCTTCAGCTCTGTCCCTCCTTATATCCCTAATTGGACCCTGCTCCCCCAGCTCCAAACCCTGGGGGAAGTTATCTCCTTGGTAGTGGCCCTCTCACTGGGATGCCGAGACCCCGGCCTCTGCCACATGCTCTCTTTCCGTCAACAGGTTATGATCCAGCTGGCAGGCGGAATGCAGGTGGAGGCAGAGGGGTGCCTCATGATTCCTGTTTAGGGGGCCCTGGTGAGGGGTTTCTATACACTGGGGGACCTGCAATGCTTCCAGTACTGTGCCCTGATGCACTTGTGTCATGAGTGCCCCATGGGCCAGGAGAAGAGGGCATCTGCAGGTCCCACTGGCAAGAGTGGTGCCACTGGTACCCCTACCCTCTCAGGCCCCCCTGTGAGCTCAGGGGACCCCACTCCCAAAACAAGTTTGGCAGGGTCCCGGGGAGGGCAGCAGCAGCCAAGAGGAGAGAGGGAGTAGGGCCCCCCCTGCCCCTAGTCATGCCCCTGCTGTAGCTGTCCCACCCCCCAAGCCCTCACCTTCTCCTACTGGGGTGGTCCTCAGGTGGACAGGCTCCATGGCTGAGTGGGTGCAGGTCTCCTCCAGGTGCAAAGCCAGGAGGAATGCCTGGGTGCAGTTGGGGCCCTCTGATGTGAAGGATTCCTTCCTCCCCCCGCTCCCAAGACCACCACACAAGGGGAAGAAGCAGCCCAGCTCCTGGGGGCCTCCCTGGCTCTGCCTGACACTGCACCCCCTGGAAAGATTAAACAGGGTATCCCAGTGGAGGAGGCTTTGGGGCTGCTGGACAGTCCTGAACAAGAGCCCATGGAGGAAACCCCTCACTTCACTGGCCTGGGCCTACCCCGTGAGACCACGGGCACTGAGGCTGAGGCTGACACAAAAGAAGGTCTGGCAGCAAAGCCCTCCCCCTCTGACGATCTTGGGGAGACAGGGCTCTGGGGCTCACCCCAGTGAGCCCTGAGAAGGGAGGTCCCCTTTCCCAGGACCCCGAGGCAGACACCAAAGCCACCCCAGTGCCTGACAGGTCTCTTTCCTGACCCTCCCAGAAAAACCTCACTTCCAGGCTGCCCCGTGGTCCCACACCAGAGGGGATTGGGGTGGGGTCCCCTGATCAACAGGCTGATCTTGTTGGAGAGCCTGCGCAGACCCCACCCTGGGGCTCCAGCTCTACCCTACCATTTTACGAATGAGCCCCACCCCCACCTTTACCCCCACCCCTGTCCCAAGGGGCTGCAAAGCTCTCCCAAGCCCAACCAGAGTCTGGGGTCTTGGTGGACTGGGGGGGTTCAAACAGTGCCTAAAGAGCCTGCTGAGCCCCAGGACCAGGAGGAAGATGCCTGAGAACCAGTGGGCTCCATGGATCCTGTGGACCTCTCAGTCCTGGCAGTCCCCAGAGGTGAGCTACTTACATTTCTTAACTGTGAGTACACCCGGCAGTTTGCCAGCAAGGTTCAGCTTGCCTTGGACCCTAGCACCCCTGGGATAACAAGGAATAATGGCCACAAGTTGTTGGAGAGTAGGTTTAGATTAGACATCTGTAAGAACTACTTCACAGTTAGGGCAGCTAGGATCTGGAACCAACTTCCAAAGGAAGTGGTGCTGGCTCCTACTCTGGGGGTCTTTAAGAAGAGGCTTGGTGCTTACCTGGATGGGGTCATTTGAGCCCAGTTTTCCTCCTGCCCAGTCAGGGGTCGGACTTGAAGATCTACAAGGTCCCTTCTGACCCTACTTCTATGATTCTATGATTGGGGAGGGCACTGGCAAGGGAAGGCAAGAGCCTAAAAGCTACAATGCTTGGGTCTATAGGCAGGCCCGCAGTTTCATAGATGCCCCCTATATGTATGGGAGGGTGCTGAGTGAGCCAGCGAACCCCACACCAGGTGTTGAGATGCACGAGGCCCCTGCTGAAATGTCCACTCCTCTCCTCCAGCCATGGGGTTATTTAAGATCATGACCCTCAATGCCTACGGCTGCAGGAATAATCTCTGGAGATGACGGGTGCTCTCCTTCCTTCAGGAGGGGCGGTATCCTGTGGTATTCTCACAGGAGACCCTGATGACTCTGGCTAACAAACCTACTTGGTGTCTGGACCAAGGGTCTTTTTTAGTCATCTCTCAGCCACCTCTTGCCGGGTGGCCATCCTGTTCTTCTCAGGCCTGCAGCTGGATGTTCTCCCGGATGTTGAGGTGGTGCCGGGCTGCCTACTGCACCCCTGGGTCCAAGTGCAGGGGCTGGTCCTGAACCTTCTGAACATGCATGCCCCTGCAAAGGACCCCAAGTTGGCTGATTTTTTCTGCCAGGTAGCCACTTACATCGGCACCCTCAACAATCATGAGTGCCTGGTCCTTGGCAGGGACTTTAACATCACCCTAGACATGTGAGACCAGTCAGGCAGGGAGTGGAACCAGACCACCACGGGCATCCCTGGTGGACATCTGGTGTACCTTGCCAGCCCCCCTGCCTTCACCTATGTGAGGGTGGGAGAGAAGTGGGAATGTCTGCTGGAGCATGTCAGCTTCAGGGAGGCCTTCTGGGAGTTCTGGCTGGCCTGGTTGGAGCAACAGGCAGCTTTCCCCTCAATTCGGATATGGTGGGATGTGGGGAAGGTACTCATCTGGCTTTTAAGTGCAGCTACACTTGGGGGGCACACCTGGCAGAGAGAGGCAGTCTGGGAGCAGCTTGAGTGGGAAGTGCTGGAGCTGGAAAGGCACCTGGCAGCTGACCCAACCAACCCATCCCTCTGCAGAGAGTCGGAAGAGGGGGGAAGAGCTTCGTGCTCTGGACGACCACCGTGCCTGTGGTGCATGTGTCCACTTGCATGTCCAGCTCCTTCGGGAGATGGACCATGGATCCCACTTCTTATATGCCCTGGAGAGGAGGTGGGGGCCAAAAAGTACATCACCTGCCTTCTGACAGGTGATGGCACCTCCCTCACAGATCTAGGTGAGATGTACGGGCCTTCTACAAAGAGCTCTTCCCCCTGGATCTGACTGACACTGAAGCCTATTAGACCCTGTGAGAGGGACTCCCACAGGTCAGCGCAGGTGACCGGGACTGGCTGGAGGCTCCTCTCACTCTGGCCAAGTTTTCAGTTGCCCTCTACCTGATGCCTGGCAATAAGGGATCAGGAATTGACGGGCTCACCGCAGAGTTCTACTGGGCATTCTGGGACATCCTCAGCCTGGACTTTGCTGTTGTCTGGGTCAAATCTGAGGGAAGTGGGGAATTCCCCCTGTCATACAGGAGGGCCGTGATGCCCCTCCTGCCAAAGAAGGGAGATCTCCACGACCTGAGGAACTGGTGTCCCGTGTCCCTCCTCTGCATGGACTACAAGGTGGCAGGAAAGGCCATCTCACTGCACCTGTGGTCTGTGCTGATGGACGTGACTCATCCTGACCAGACATACATGGTGCCCGGATGTCCCACCTTCAACAACCTGTAGCTGGTTCAGGACCTCCTGGAGCTAGCATGCTGGGATGGCCTGTCTTTCACCCTCCTATCCATGGACCAGTAGAAGGTGTTTGACAGAGTAGATCATGGGTACATCACAGGCATGCTGTGGGCCTTTGGCTTTGGTCCCCGCTTCATACATCTCTGCAAAGTGTTTGGTCAAGCTCAACTGGACCCTGATGGAGCCTATCCCATTCAGGAAAGGGATGCATTAAGGCTGCCCACTGTCAGGCCAGCTATATGCCTTGGCCCTGAAGCCCTTCCTCGTCCTCCTATGGAGGTGAGTCATGGGGTTGATGCTCCAGGAGCTGGCGATGTGGCTTTTCCTGTCAGTACTTCTCCAGTATGCTGATGACATACTCCTTTTGATCCAGGACTCAGGCAACCTGGCACAGGTGGAGGCCTGCCAGGTGGTGTACTCAGCAGCCTCCTCTGCCCAGGTCAACTGGGCCTTTGGCCTGGCGGTGGGTGACAGGTGGCAGGTGGGCTCACTCCCACCCATGCTCCATGGGATCCACTGAAGCATGGGCTTGCTGCTCTACTTGGGGGTTTACCTGTCCCCCACAAGTCCCTCCCTGATGGAGAACTGGCACCAGCTGGAGGCAAGGGTGGTGGAGCAGCTCTGGACATGGGCAGGGCTCCTGAGGTGTCTCTTCCTGCATGGGAGAGTGCTAGTGCTGAACCAGCTGGTCCTGTTCATGCTTTAGCATTGCTTACACACCTTGCCTGTGCTCCCTGAGGTCCTGGCAGGGCACCAGAGATGGGCTCTGGAGTTTTTCTAGCCATGATGGCACTGGGTTGCTGCAGAGGTCCTGGGTCTTCCCCTGCAGGAGGGCAGCCAGGGCCTGGTTTGCCTGCATGGCCAGGTCCTGATGTTCCACCTTCAGGCCCTGTAGTAACTGCTATACGGTGTCAGTAGCCACGTGGCATGGGGCCACTTCCTGGGGCTCTGATATGACTGGCAGCTCCTTGGCCTGCATGGTTTCTCCCTGCAGGACCTGTGAGGGTGCCAGAGTTCTACCAGAATTCTACCAGGATCTCCTCTGGGCCTGGAGGCTGGTCTTTGCCCCCAGGTCCCCTGCAACTTTCACCCAGGGTGCCTACCTGCTCATCAAGTCCCTCCTCTGGAACCCCCAGCTGGAGGTGCAGACAGCAGAGGCACCCCAGTTGCAGCAGAGGTTGATCCTGGCTGGTGTCAGAGACCTCCTGGACTTTGATAGGCAGGAGTGGGTGGCACAGTATGACACATGTGACCTGCCAGCTGATCCAGAAGGTGAAATCTGACCTACCTCCTGATGCCCTTGCCCTTGTTGACCAGGTCCTGCATGGTGGCAGTCGTCCCCTTCCCCCCTCCCCGTGTCTTCCAGCCCACTGGAGTTTGTCATGGGGCTGGCACCTCACCTGGCCTTGCAGCACTCCCTGCTACACCACCTGATCTGGCTGGAGGACACCAATCTGGTCCACTTTTCCATCATCCATTGCTGCCACCTCTACACACTTGTGTGCCACACAATCCATCATGTCACCATCACGTCCCGCCCAGACATCAATTGGCAGGACCTGCTTGGCGAGGGTGTAGCTGGAGCACCCCAGTGGCTGAGTCTGTACTCCATCCTCATCCTGCGAGCCACTGGGGACCTCACCTGGCAGCTCCTCCATGGATCTGTCACCACGGGCTTGTGTGTGGTGAGCTTCACAGATACCCTACCCCTTCTGCAGGCAGAGGGAGACCCTGGTGCACATGACCCTTGAGTGCACCAGGCTGCAGCTCCTCAACTTCAAGAACCTCCTCCTGAGGTTCTGGTTGAATTTCACCCTCCACCTTCCTGTTTTTGGTCTCCCCATCTGTGGCCCCACCAAGTCCCAGGACCTCCTGGTCAACCTCTTCCTCTCCCTGGCCAAGTGGGTCCTGTACTTGACCAGGAAGGAGGCTCTGACTGGGAAGGTGCCCAGAGACTGTGAAGCTGCTTTCCTCTTACTTGTCCATGCATGTTTCTGGGCAGAGCACCGGTGGGTGGTGTCCACTGGCTTCTTGGATACCTTTGAGGACCAGTGGGTGCTTTCCAGGGGCTCTGCTCTAAGTCCCCCTCCGGGGAACTTATTTTCACATTTTGACCCTTTGACACCCACATCATTCTTATCCTGTTTTTGCTTTTGTTGTCCCAAGAAATTAGTTATATCTTTCAACCTTTGGCCCACAAAGGGGTGATTAGTTAGCTGGATTGGCATTAAGGCCCACGTTAATATGGAAGATACAAATTGCCCGGGCAATTGGTATATGGGGAAACTAACTCCTTGTGCCAGCTGGGCTGCTGAAGCAGACCTAACCTAGAGTTCCCTTACACCCTCTACCCACTGCAGCAGTCTCACAGTTGGGGCTGTTGCCTGGCTATGACTTGCTGCCACCTGTGACAGCATGCAGCCCCAAGGTTGCGTGCCTGCCAGACCCAGACGGGGACCACACGGCCACCTGGGCTGTGGCATGGGAACTGCAGCAGAGGTGTCTGCAACTCTGGGCCAGCTGCCTGTGGGCCGTGGCTGCACAGTTGGCCTTTGTGCGGCACTGCTGTCATGTGTGCTTCCGCCCTACTATCTGGGCAGCTATTGCCTAAAATAAGTTCCCAGTGCAGTGGCCTGCTTTGAACTGTCAAAGCATATCCTCCTGGCCCCAAATGGCCAGGAGGACAGCCACTTCATTTGCCCACAGCCCTGAGCAGGCTCCTCTGCCGGGGTCCTGCCACTTGCCTCACTAGCAGGAATCCTGGTGTTTCCTATTTAAAAACTGCAAAATCTCTGATAAAAAAAATCCCAAATTCACTCTTTAAAATAATGCAAAATCCATGTTTTTCCACAATTAAAACAAAAGACCACTATATATATATAAAGAGAGAGAGATCGATTAGTTGGGCAATGTTTTATTCACTTATTTATAATTTTAAAGCAATTTGGAAGCCTACCAGTGTCTCTATCATCATAATAAAATAAATTCTAAATATCTTATGCTTTGATGTTTGCTTTTGGTTTTCTTATCATAGAAAAATTAGAGCTCCCCCTGACCCTTTCACTATTCAGGATGTGGGGACAGCTGCCCCTGCAGCAACAGCTCTGGCAGCTGGGCATGCTGGGTGTGTGATTGGGGGGGGGGGGTGATGTAAGGTTTGCAGGAGCAGGGTGGAAGGGAGTGTGGGGGAAATGTGTGGTGTGTAGGTGGATGTGGGGGGGATGCAGGGGGAAAGGGGTGGGTCCAGGGTGTATGGGCAGGTGTGGGGAGGTGTGGGTGTCAGGGGTGGGGGTGGGGTTTGAGAGGGAGACACCACACACTGCCCCCCTCCCACCTCCTGCAGCAGACAGTTCCCTGCACTGGCAGCAGCCTCCAGCTGGGCTGTCAGGGCCATGGTCCGCTTGCAGGCACAGCCTCATGGCTGTGCATCACTGCCTGAGCCCAAGAAGAATGGGCCTGACCTGACCCAGCCCACTCCACTAGCGCGAGACTTTGAACAGGAGCCGCGGGTGGTGACAGGAGCCATCCCAGTCCTGTCCAAAGGTGTGCTAGCTGGCTGGGCCAGGTCAGGCTGGACCCATTCCCCCTGCACAGACCATGGGTCAGGCAGTGTTGCAGTGGGCATGGCCCAGATGGCTTTTGCTGCCAGTGCCAGGAGCTGTACACCACAGGGGGTGGGGGGTAGTCATGTGGCGCCACCCCCAAACTCACCCACACACCCTCCTACACACCCCCTCCCAGAAACCACATAGCCCCTCCCCACCTTCAGTTCCTGCTTATCTGAGACACCACCTGGGGCCAGGTCACACCATAGCCTTGCCCCACTTCTGTTTGCTTTGCATGCTAACACAGTGTGCTAGGGCAGCAGTGGCATGATAGAGATGCTCTGGACGGATGCTACAGTGTCTCTAGAGGTCCCAGCTCTGGCTTGCCTTGGGGCACGCTGAAGAACTGTGCCCTGTGCTGTTTTTTTCCCCAGTAGGGGGTTGTTTTTTTTGATACCTGGAAATCCAAGTAGCAAATTTAGAGTCCGTGCTGCAAATATGCAGCATGGGGAACATTTTTTTGGTTCTCAGCATGCCTCTTGTGGCATCTCAAACTGGTTTGAGATGCCACAACAGGCATGTGCACACTCATCTTTGGGCATGCCCAAAGAATCCTATTTAAAAAAACAAACAAAAAACCCTACAATTCTAGGGGAAAAAAAAGGTAAAAGGCAGGTGAGGTGATGCAAAGGCACTACCATTGTTCTGCAATTGTAATGGCAGACAATTTGTTGTTAATATGTGTTCAGACAACCATGGCTCATAGGAAGGCAACCATGCACCATACTACAGTGTGTGGCCGGGTAGGGGTAAATATTGAAAACTCTCCCTGGGGCTCATCTGCCACGCCTTAATGTGATGGAAGAATAAGAAGTTAATTCCCCAATGAGAGAAGGTGTAGTAAATCACCCCAGAAGCAGGATAAAAGTTAATAGGTTTATTAGAGAATTCCTCAAGGGTTGTGGATAACCCTGGCTATTAACACAGTGCGTGGTTTTCCTTCACCCTCCACTTCCATGCAACCCACTCCCCTGAGCCTGTCAACTCACCTCCAGTCTCACTGTCTTTCCTTCCTTCACAGGTACCAGTGGATTCTTCCTCCATGGGACCCTCTCTCTGCCTGAGGATCAATCTGGTAAGTATCTCCTCTCTCTCTCTCACCTCTTTGCTTCGCCGGTCACCATGGTTACCTTTACCCAGTCAACTGGTCTTATTAGCGCTGGGTTTGCTGTTCCTGGCTTTCCCCACTGACTCTCCTCATGCTGTGCCCCAGGGGGCAAAGAAAAGCTGCCTGCTGTGGACTGTAATAACCGCTGGCAACAATCAGGAAACAATCACCCTGGGTGCAATCCCTCTCTGCAACTGTGTCTACTAAGTAATTATTCTTGCCCTGTGTCTGACCCAACTCTCCCCAGCACTCGCAACTTTGTAGCACCAAAGGAACAGGGCTGTTCCTTTCCCTGTTCCACAGTGGAAGGCAAAAACCCACATGATCTTTATCAATCTGATTAGGGGAAGGAAGAAAAGGCCTGCCTGAAAGTGAATCTGGCAGTAGCTTTGACCTTAAGTACATGAGCAAAGTTTACAAAATCTAAAAAATCTCTAAACCCAAGAATACAGTTTTCTCAAGAGGAACACAGATTACCCTAAACAACAGCAAAACCTCAACATTCTCTTTGGTACCCCTATCTTTCTATATCTCCAGCTGTTTTTAAAACTAACTGTCATGGGATTTTCCATATATTATAAATATACGTGTCCTAAACTAGCAAACTAATAGTTGTAATATTGAACTGTGTAACTAAGGTAATAAACAAAGAAATACTCAAATGCTCCAAACTGTGCTTATTTACACAACAGAAAATGTTGCACTTAATTTATACAGAGCAGTGATTCTCAACCAGGGTGCTCTGCAAGAAGGTAAGCACTGAAATAAATAAGTTAGGTTTTGAAATATTGTGCTGTTTGATTCACAAAAGTTCTAGAGGGGTGCCTAGAGTCCAGTGAGGGATGCCTTGAGTCTAAAAATGTTAAGAACCACTGATATAGAGGCAAAGTAGGTTTTTGCATGTGGCTGTTAATAATTGAAAAAAAGAATAAAATCAACTGGAAAATGGGCTATCCATTCTCTATCCCCCACCTGCTTCTGGGGTTAGATTATAGATTGTCCCTCGCCCCCACCCCCCATTATTCTTTAAAGGGTAAATTACAGGGCTAAGGAAAACCTTGCAGACTTGGAATTTGGGTGGAATCTATTTCACATGTGTAAGAGCTGGACAAGGAACTGGATGATCCACATCAAGCAAACTGGGAGTTTTCCATGTTACACACACAAAACCAGTCTTGATTGAAAACCTGTAAATCTTTTCCTTTTATGATGTTTCCTTCCATGGGACAGCTTGATTTCAATTTATCTATTTATTTTCTTTCTTTCCGGTATGTTCCAACCCATCATAAGCTGTCTGTAAATTCTTTATATCAAATGGCTTTCAAATAAAATATATATATATTTTCAAAAGAAAGATCAGTTCCTTAGGTCCAAACAGGTTGAAAAGGGGACACTGCTATATCCAGTGAAGTTAAAAAAAAGTTGACCTTTGCACCTTGAAATTATTATAATATTGTTAAAAATAATAAATATGTAGAGGAATGTTCTGAAGATTCTAAATAGTGAACATAATCTCAGGCAAGGAAAGATTTGCCTTCCCTAAAGGAAGATAAATCTATTGTAGCATCACTGAAAGATGTATTTAACATATGAATTGTTGATAAAGGCCTAGTTTTTTCAACAAAACTCTCTGGGTCTACAAAAACTCTATTTATAGACAAAAAGCCTACAGCCAGCTATATTCTTTCTAAGTTAAGTGTTTAAAATACACCCTTTTTCTGGACAAAACCAAAATAAAGGAAACCCTTGGTATTCGCAGTTTCAAATATTCACGAATGCTGAACCCACATTTTAAATACACTTTAAACTCTTACCAGAGCTCCTCAGGAGCTCCACACTTGCTGCATCAGGCTCCCACCACCACCATTGGGCTCCTGCTGTCGCCATTGTGCTCCCACCGTAGCCATGCTCCCCCCCACCTTTCCGGCTGCCAGGGGCACTGCGTTCATGAATGCAGACTGCATTCATGAATGCAGCGCCCTATTCACAGATTTCACCATTTGCAGGGATCATGGGAACATATCCCCCATGAATGGCAAGGGTCGCCTGTAAAAAGAATCTTTGAATTTTGTCTGATTAAACTTAAAAAAGTATTTATTACAAACCTAGAAATCCACAAGTCTACATTAAATGCTTCAGAGATCTCAGGTTGCTATTTCAGGAAATATCTATGTCAGCCTGTCTTGACCAGGATGTTCCCTGTGAAATTCATAAATAATCATTTCCCTGATTTATTATTATTATTTGTTGAGCCTGGACAGTCTAGTCAGCTTTCTACAGAGCTGTACAGCTGTAACTTGATTTTTTTTGGTTCCGTCACAAGGATAAAAGCAACATTTTCAAAAAGTATTTCTGCAGTTAAAGCAAAATCCTAGCATGTTGATCTTTGACATTTATAAACATTAGGCAATAATCAGAACTGTCTTACCTCTTTGGATAACACGGAAAAATATATTTTAGAATATGCACATTTTCTAAGGAACCAATTTAGTTAATCTTAATTCAAAAGAAAACAATAACAATCTGCTAATAGTTTATTATGCAGAAAACTTTGTTCTATAAACCCCTAAATGCTAGAACTGGCAATGCTGCATGCAAACAGGCTTCATGATGTAAATACATTATTTATTACATTTGTTTGAAATTCCTGCCCCTCATACATATGGTATTCATGTGGACAATTTATTTCTTGGAGAGGAAACCAGAGCAGTTTTTCAGTCCACTCCTACTGTAGGTTGCCTCTGACCCCCCTCCAAACTTTTAATATTGCAGGGATTTTACAGATTTACCCATATACTGTACCATAATTTCTAGTTTCAAATGACAAGTTTCCAAAACAAAAAATCAAACCAGACTGGATGTTGGTATACATAGCTTCAGTTCACTGATACTTCATGCTGCCAAGGCTATAATACATCAAATATTTGCTGCAACCCCGATTTTGCTCTGGTCCTGGAGTTTGGGTTTTATAATATGTGAGCGAGTTTCTGCAGTTTCTTTCCAACTACTCAGTTAAGTAAAGTTACTAAGGCCTAGCTCAGGCCACTAAGTCTATGCAGGTACTTTTCTCTTATTGATTTCAATAGCAGATAGGCACTCAAACACCTGTGACTGAAAGCCTTTAGAGCAGCAGTTCTCAATATTTTTTGTACCAGGACACATTTGCTAAGATCAATGGCTTGTTCCAACCCACACTCCCCTGGCCCAGCTGGTGCCCAACCACAGACCCCTGCCCCCCCAGGCCATGGTGGAGCCCCTCACTCCTGACCCACAATCCCCTGTCCCACCCAGCTCTGCTGCAGGGGCCCCCAGCTGCCCCTGTCCTGCATGGGCTGGAGCTCAAGCAGCAAGTTCTTCCCTTGTCCCGCCCCCTGAGCAGCAAGTGCAGGCCCCTGTGTGTATGGGCACTGGCCCCATGCTGCCAGCCCAGGCACAGCCCCACTGCAAAGGACCAGGCCTGTCCCCTCCCCCCCTGCTGAAGGGCCAGGTGCCTCCTCCACTTCCCCTGTCCTGCTGCAGCCCCACACCCAGATACTTTCCCCAGTGCCAGCAGATGTGCATGCACACGTATGCACACACATAAACCTCTCTCCCCTCAGCCCTCTGGACTGTTCCCTGGACCTCCAGCCCCTACTCTCCATACATTTACCCATGCCCAGTGGCTGGAGCTGTTCCCCCAACTTGGCCTCGCTGTATGCTGGCCACATGCGTTTGTGTGCACAGTCGCACATGCTCCTGCTGCCTCCAATCGTCCCATGCAGCCCCCTGCAGGCTGGAATATTGCTAACTTACAAAGGGAAACAACCCATACTTTTGTGCATTTTTCTGGGACTTGCTTGCAATCCTTTCAAATGTATTCTTTTGTGTCAGAGAAGCTGACCCCTGATCAGATCTTTGCATTGGACTTTCTGCTCTCATGGAATCATATACGGTTGGGCTGGACCTTGAGGGTCATCTGGCCCAACCCCAGATGGCTATGAAGGCTATCATTACCAGTTCTGCAGGCAAATGCTTTGTGAGGAAAGCAGTTCTATTTTCTGTCTTTGTTAAATGTGACAGCACTTCAACTACAGGTTGCTCCTCAAGGGAGCAATCCTGGGAGCTCAAGCAATGTCTATCCCATCTCAGAGGAAAGGCAGCAAAAGGGCACAACAGCCCCCTTGGCTCTGCAGGGAACTTGTGGACCTCCTGCGTCTAAAAAGAAAGACCTATAAAGGATAGAAGGCTGGATCCACCCCAAAGGAGGAGTACTCTGCACTGGTCCAGACCTGTAGGGAGCAAACCAGGAAAGCCAAGACTGCGACTGAACTCCAACTGGCTACACATATCAAGGGCAATAAAAAGTCCTTTTTTAGATATGTGGGGAGCTGGGGGAAAACCAAAGGTAACACTGGACCCCTGCTAAACCATATGGGTTAACTGACAACTGATGCCCAGGAAAAAGCCAACCTGCTTAATGGGTATTTTGCGTCGATTTTTCACGAGTCCCAAGAGACGGCCCTGCCAAATATTTTCAGAAAAAGAATTCCTGTTCTCTAGAGTGTTTGCAGGCAATTGGTTGCAATTATTAATTTTGTTTGAGTTTTGCTCACTTTGATTGGAGAATAAAGTCACATGATATCTCTTTTCATTCTTTGGTTGACTTGAACAATTTCAATCAAGTTTTTAGCATGGATACTCCTATTTACAAATTCAGAATATATTTTCAGAGAATATTTTCTTCAAATACACAAAATAAATGCATATTTTTTCCAATAAGCATATTCATAAGAACACTTGCAAAAAACAAACAAAACATGAGAACAGCAGTGCTCCAAGTATAATCAGTATGTTTTGTCAGTGGGAAGAGATATGGTAATTGCTCAATTCTAACAACATTCTTCATGATGCAAACCAGGATTTTAGGTTATATGGTGAGGTCCCGCAATGAAACAGACAGCAAATAATGGTTGAAAAGGATGGCTGGTGTGTGTTTAGAGACATTAATTTACATTTATAGATAGCATCAGTCCTGGTGTCTTTCTTTCTCCCAGTGAAATCAATGGTAAAACTCTTCAGAGCAATAGCAGGCCTTTATGATCTTTAATGTCAACAAATTACAGCACAAAAAGTGGTGAGGGCAGTTCTGTGTAGCAAAAGAGTTAATCTATTATGTTGAGGTGAAAAAGATCAAGTTAAACTATAGCATTCACAGCCCAATTGTGTCCCCATGATCAGAGCTGGAGTATGACATGCTGAGGCCCTAAACTATGTCCTATTTAAGAGGCCCTATGTGATAAAAATAATTCATGAAATCCACAAAAATGGATTTTCATGAAATTTTAAGATAAATTATAGTTATTTCTGCACAAATTTATGAACTCAATATGAATAATAACTGTGGAGCCATATATATGTATATTTTTGTCAGATTAGAATGAAGGTGTCCATTTTTTTTCCTTATTTAGGGGCTCCTCATATTGCGAGGCCCTAAACCGTAGCATAAGTAGTTTAAGCCTAAATCCAGCACTGCCCAGATTCATGCACGTTAAAACAGATTCAACTGAGTCTACAGCAGGTTCTTTCCTTTGTCCTGAATCCATGGACAATGCACAACATGGGCCCTACTATCTACAACTGCGAACAGGGTATATGGGAGATATAAATCATCCTTTCCTTGGTCCTCTAGAGATTTCTTAATCTCTGGGAAAATGAAGAGAGCATTCACACTAATGATGGAGGAGCTGAGAAACACTTCCCTTAGCCCCTGCCACAATTTCTCGCACAGCAGGGTTGATTGGGCCATTTTTTATTAGCAGAAGGGTAGTTTTCTTAAAATCCAGTTGTGAAAGGTTTGAAGCACTTGTTTTCAATCGCATAGTGAATGCTGACATCTGGTGGCACTGAGTAACTGAATTTTCATTAAACAAATACATTTCTGTTTTAAAGAGTTCCTTCAAAGCAACTGGTTAAACATTTGGGTTAAGAAATGTTTTATCTCCTTACTATATTGCTTATTGCTATTGGAGTTTAAATCCTCGGCACAGTACATGCACACTGCAGCAAGACCCAGGCACATTGCTAGCCATATGTTGTGAGATGTTTGTCTGGAGACTTATTTTTCAGATAATTTAATGAGTGTATTGTAATTTCAGGAACAATTAGTCTATTATGAAATGGAATCTTTTAGTGCCCATATTAAATAGACAACATCATAAATTGCAATGAAATTCAAGGCCCAATTTTGTGTGCTTCAGGTCAGTGATGAATTACTGTTGACTTAATAAGGACAGGAGGCAAGTCTTGGATGTATTAATTTTTTCACCACCACATTGCTATATTTATTGGCCCTTTGAAAGCATACATGTATGAATAATTAGTCCTGGTAACATAAAATTTTGTTTTGTTTCAAGTTATAATAAGTAGCATGCTGTCACGGTTTAAAAGAGATCTATGATAGGATGGTTACATCAAAATTTGGATTAAACTCATGTTTAAAATCTACTTCCTCTAATTGTCTCCTGCTTTTGATTAGTTTTAAGAGCAGTTGATGGTCTTGTGACTTGAAGATTTTGCATTTCATATTTTGTGTACATCGTCTGGAATTTTATGTGAAATTGCAGGTTTGATCTTTGACCTCTGTTTATTCTACTACTGATTCACTACTAATTTGATAGCAAGCCATAGGGGTCTATGGTAAACAAGCTGCTCACTTTACATAGCAGTGTTTGCCTCCTAACTGAAGAAATATGTATGGAATATGCCCGGGATGCTGTATTCTACTGCAGAAATAATAAAAAGCACAGCAGTGTTCAGCTTCCCAGGTCATGTTTACATCTGGAGAAAATACACTGCATTCCTGATAAGCAATGACAAGCCATTTCTTATCCATTTTAGATTTTTTAAAATTATTGTTCAGCCTATTTGAGAGCCTGATCCTGTACCACTGTAATCAATAGGAGCTTTGCGGCTGTTTTTAAAGAGATTGAAATTCAGCTCGAGTGGAACAAGTAGAGATGATAAAAAAATAAATATGCATGGGGCTGGACTAGCATGAACAAGACATTTTAGAGAACAAGACTTCTCTGAGGAAGCAGATCCTACGTCATCTTTAGTTTCCTCCCCCCCACCCCCCCACTAGATTCATAGGATCCCAATGGAGAGCAGCTTCCAGTCATGATTGCAGTAAAAATCAAAAGGATTTTTCTCCTTCTCTTCCCTCCCCTGCAAAAAAAGGCCTGGATTAAATAGAGTGACAAAATTGAAGACAGAAAGGATCACAGCATAGTTGAGCCACACTGTAGATTTAAAAGTGCATTGTTCCTGGAAGCATATTGCCGTGCTTCTTTGTGCTGTGCTGCCAGCTCCAGGAGGTTTCCTAATGACATGCTGTACTTTAATTCTAGGTGGCACAGATTTTTGCATGTTATTAAAAACTAAGTGACATTAAGCTAATCGCAGTGCACAGCTGCTGCAAAGTCAGATTTTTCTGCCAGCATGAGGCGGCAATTCGACTGAAAGAGCCCAGGTATTCAAATAAATCTGACCCTTCTTCAGGTTATAGGCTGGTTCTATTAGGAATGTAAGCAGAACTTTGAAAGCTATTGCATATGAAATGCCATCTGCAATTTATTAAAAAAACATGCAGAATGCCATAGAGGCCTCCAAACTTAAGAAGGTATGGGGGTAAAATTATCTAAACCTGGTATGGAATAATGCTCCCATCAATGTTAAATTAAATCAATGGCAGGCTCAGCACAGAAAAGGCTCAGCACAAACAAGGTTATAGATAACCTGCCTTGTTCTTTTTCAAACAACTTTTTATATGGTCACATTTTTATTTCAAACAATATGTTGATGAGAATGGAGTTAGCCATGAAAACTGCCTTGTGACTGGTGGGGATTATTTGGAGGTTCAATTAAATTTATTTTAGGCAGCTTCCCAATTTTCAACATGCTGTCAGCTTCTGCATTTTTGGCAATGGGGAACTGCACCGCAGAAGTTTCTGGCAGTTGGGTAGAAGGCCAATGTAGCTCTTGGCTCCCATGAAAGGTGGGATGTGGTTTTAGTTACTTAGGTGGCAGATGAGGCTGGCTCTTGGCACTTAGCAGAATTGACTCCTTCCCTTCTCATTTGGCCAGGGACAAAGATGACTTTAAAATGGGAGACAGAGGGAGGTTTGAATATCTTTCCCACTGTACAAGACTTTGATAACTAGCTGCTCCATTGCTCTCTGCCCCCAGTATCTGCCATTACATCCAACAATTACAAATTGGAAATGACAAATAAGAACATTAGCTTTGTGTTTCTGCTAAAATGATCTGCCTTGAAGTAGCTAATGTTGACATTTAAATTGTCAGCAGACTTTCATGTTAATGATCCAGTTAGAAGAATGGAACCCATTCACACTTCTCTCTCAGAGCTATTGTTTCACCTCTTCCTAGATTCAAAACAAATATCATTGCATCAGTTTACACTTTTTTCCCATTTTGAGGGTTTTCTTTGCAATCATAAACCAAGTTGGCTAGAGACATTTTTTCAATGCAATCTGAGGCTTTGAAAGCACAATTATGCAACAGTTTAAAAATACTCAGAAACTGTGCAACTGTTTATGAAGGCGGGAAATAAAGAAACCATTTCAGTACAGTGTATCCAGCTATTCAATTCTACATACCAGTATTTACAAAGTATGCAGAGGAATGGTGATCACTGGAACTGGTATTTCAAGTTCAACAGTACCCTGTGAATCCTTGAAACAAAGTGTTTCTTGATACTGAATCATCATTTACAGGAAAAGCACATTTAAAATAGAGTCAATAGGAATCAGTCTTTGGTTTCTGAAACAAAGTCATTTTAACAGGTATGCCATCAGTTCTGTCTGAAATAACT
>NW_005842282.1:1529139-1542574 GCF_000455745.1 Alligator sinensis | reverse complement strand
ACTCTTTCTGTTCTTGATTACCCAACCTCCTCTCTTTCTTCTCACACTCCAACAAAACTTGGGATCACATTCAAGGTAGCATAAGCCAATCTTCCATAATACTGAATATTTCTATTAATGTTCAGAACAAAGCACCTTGTCCTTTTTTGGAGTGTCAGTGAAGACCTTGCCACATTGACCACCTCCCCGTTTCCTGTATCTAGCAGCATCTTACCTCCCCCTTACACTCACAAAACAGCCTGAGGCTGCTGCAGCAAATGTGACATTGCATAGTAGTGCTAGGACAGTCTTTAGTTAACTTTAGCTTCTCTAAAGCAACGGTTTAAAAAGAAAAGTGGTTAAATCATGCTCTTTCTGATCTTCATTCCATCTTGCTTTCTCCTTTTCATGTATTCCTCTCTCTCCATTTTTCTTCTGTCACCTGGGTCACTGCGCCATACTTCTTGGACATGATGCCTTGCTAGAAGTTCAGTCTCCAGTCTGTTCCTCTGGACATATTGTCCAGCTGCCTTGCTCTCCTAGTCTACACTCCTCTGGGCATTTTTCATCTCAAATGAATAAGCCCTATTACTTTTCTTTGTACTCTTATGCAGTAGTGGTTCCAGACAAAATATTATATTTACCTGTTGGTCTTTATCTCTTACAGACTATAAGCACTTTGTGGAAGGGGCTACATTTTTCTTAAGTATATGGATAGTGCCTAGCACAGCAAGACCCTGAAACACAATGGAAGCCAGGAGCCCTCTGCATTACAAGTAACTGGAGTCTTATGGGCCACTAAACCAACATTTGACAAAAGATGTTTCAACAGGATGTACTGTTGTTAATACTGCTATTGTGTAAGTCTCTGGGAGTGCTGCCCATTCAAACCGCAGCACCTGAAGAACTGCATGAAATGAGTATGGTATGCCAACCTAATTATTCAGTGTTTTCCTCACAGTCTCTCTTCCTGTGCCAGGTCAACAATCTTGCTGTTCAGACTGGCAGATGGACAGTGTAAACTTCTTCCAGATTATACTCAGCTATATGTTTTACAAATCAAAAGGGTACAACAGCTTTACTCTTGCTTCTGCATTTAGAACTCTCCATATTGCTCTGTAAGGCTATTTCTATCTTCCTGTGATTTCCCACAACCCCCCTTTCTGGCCCCTTTTTTCTTCATGCACCTGCAAATGCCTCTACCTCCTTTAGGCTAGGGACAGAAGTTATATATAAACTGGTTTAAGTGATCAGAAACTGGTTTAAACCTGTAACAGAACAGAAGTTCAATGTGCATAAACCAATTTCAAAATGGCCAAAACTGGTTTAAGATGAACCTGGTTGAAAGTATTTGAAGTATTGAATCAATTCAGGCTTTTTGAATACCTGTATTTAGCCTTAATGCTTCATTCCTCTTTAACATGCTTTTCTCTACTTTATTCTCCTTTATAGTGAAACACTTGTCCAGAGGGATTTCAGATGTTAAAGTTAAAAAGTGACTAGTTTTCACATACAAAACTAGTTGTTTAGATTCTGGATCCACCTCGTATACCTAACAGCTTACTCCCATGTACTAAGCCATCCCCTAAGAAACTAAACAAACATATTCATATGCAACTGAGGGTACTTGCTCTTCTGGGGAGGAGGGTGTCGTAGGAGAAGAAGGAATGAAGAGCAAGTTTCACTTTCCAGTCAAAGAGAAGAAATAATATGAGGCAGCTGAAGTGACTAATCACACCTCACCAACAGCAAATAGATGAAATAACAGCTTGGAAACAGCCCCATTACCTGAAAACTGTTCACATAAATTATTTGGTAACTACTTACAACCAAGGAATATGCTCACAGAAACAAAAATTGATGCTAGTAACTCAGGAATAACAGTCATTTTTAAAAAGCTCATATCACTGAATGTCAATTAGTTATGAATAATTTAGCCAGTGTAACAGTTAGTGTTCACTTGTCTCTGAAAGAGTTAAGCTCTCACACTGCTAGTATAGAATAGGGGTGGGGCACACAGAGAATCAGAGGGGGTGGGAAGTGTGAGTGCTGAGCCACAGTCAGTAAAGCTAGCTGAAAAGTTATGGCATGTGGCTTTGTCATGTTTATACAAATATTTATAAAAAGGTAAAAAAAGTCAAAAGCCATGCAGACCCTTTTAATACCCCTAAGTTCCCTAGAAGTAGCTTTCTTCCTCCCCTGATTGCACACACCTGTTCAGAGCCCAGGCAGTGCAGGAGTATGTCATGCAAGAAGAATTTTTCTGCCAGACAGTCCCAAACCAGGAAGTGACTGTAAAGTCTCTGCACACCTGGACAGCTGCGCAACCCCCTGGCAAGTGCTCATGGCACTGTGTGCAGCAGGAGCCATGGGGGTACAACTGATGGCTGGAGACATGCGCTTCCTGAGCTCATTAGCCCAGCTGTCTTGGAACTCCACCTCTGAGGAGCACCAGATTGGAAATGGGTCCCTCTCCAAGTTTTGGTACAATACAAACAAGGTAAATGAGTGACTGTCTGGTCCAGGGGGCTATAGATGAGTGTCAAAGTTAGAAGCTAAGGGAAAGGAAGATGTTACAGTTCCTTGAGGAGCTTCTTTCCCTGAACCTCTTTACTGACCCACCCTTACTGTTTTCACGTGCTCTTAGTTAGTTAATGAGTCAACCTGTAGTCTCAAAATGCTCAATTAAGCATGGATTTCTTCCCTGGAAACATATAACACTGAAAGGTGGAAGAAATAGACTCTTACTCCTATAATGGGAGAAAAGCATTGTCCTGGTATAGTTTATGGTATAGCTGTTTAGTTGTTGTCTTAAGTGCTGATTACATGCTTCGTACTGAAAAGGGCACAAAATGGAGAGGGCCTAGATCTTCAGAGCTGACAAGTATCTGCTAACAATAAAGCTATTTTAGAGATTGATTTGGCCTCCTCCTTGTCTGTCAATTCGGAACCTGTAAAGCAGTGGAGGTAAATAAACTTATATGACTCCCAGCTGGGTAAGAACTGAGCTGCCCTTTTGTAATGTAAAGCGCTGTATAATCCTGATCTCTAACTTGTAAATAGCTGCTTCCCATTCTAAAGAAAGTGTGCCGTGGTTCCCTCGGGGCTTCTAGTAACTCTCGAATTCCCCTGACTGCATTCTTCTCTTGCGGAGTTATCCAGGCACCAATCAGTGTAGCAGCATGTGTCAGGTGCAGGCAGTCTCCTGCTCCCAGACCAAGGAGAGGGTATGAAATCATCCTACTTCTTTTCGCATGTCAGCAAGATCTGTCCAGTCCTGGCTGTTTCTGGTGCAGCTTAAGGCCAGACCGCTAGACTTACCACTATATTGGACAAATGAGAGCCAGGGGTGCTTAAACCATGATGTCTAAGAGTGACAGAGCAATGAACTGTCTGAATACTATAGAGCACTTGCCTGGTAGCTACAACTTTGAGGAGCACAGGGCTTGCAATGGGTCACTGCCTGACTTCTTGTCCAGCACATGCAAGGTAACTGCTTTACTTTGGAATGAGAGCAGAAGCACTGCAATTTAATGTTTCTGTCTGGGACCTAGGATTGTCTGGAAGAACTGACTTTGCCCATAGAGTTGATTCTCCTTAATTTTTTATGTTTGCCATGCATTCCCTAATCATAATACAGCCTCAGTAATTCTCATCATTTGTTTCTTTATAAAACAAAAAAAATTCCTGTTCTAGACAGTAAAATAAGAGTCAGAAAGGAATGGTATCCTTCAATTCTTAATTGGGCAAAACCCATTGCTATTAATGAGAACTTTCAGGTTAAAGATTCCCAATTAGATTCTTCACCCTTTTGCTGCCCTTTGTCTAATTTCCAGTTAGCTAACTCAAATTAGCAATTGTAAAGGTTGGTCTGGGCATTCCCAGTGTACAAACATAGAGTTCATTCTATGGAGCTAATAGAATATTCCCATTTTCTGCACCATATATTTGGGGCTACTGGGCTTCATGAGGGTACACTCTTGCACCCATGGAGAGTCTCAAGAAGTCTGCAGTAGGATTGGGTTGAGTGAAGTGGAGTGGAATGTAAAAACACCTTTTGGGAACACTTTTGCAGGAAGCTGAAAAGTGAATATTACTTAACATTTGCTTTTATATATGTGATTTGAAGTAAATTTGCAATCTTTATTTAGTTAATGCTTATGTAGATACCTTACATGCAAGGTTTTTTTTCCTTATGATCATTGTTCTGAACTAAATAAGGGATGTGGTTTTTATTTGCCATATAATTAAAATAAGCTGGAGAGCCTATGTTGCCTACTTCATGCAAAAGCAGGACTAGGAGCCATGTTGATCTTTTAAACTCTGCCAGAGATATAAGGCTAGATTTCTGAAGGGTCTAAATGTATAGTTACAGACATTGTTTTTCAGAACAGATTGTTTTTTATGAAAAAATCTCGAAAATGCTGAATCGTTCCTTTTTTGAACCCCCTGGAGGTACTATTGCTACTTTTTAAATAATTGTCCTATGCACTACCATTTTTCGTTCAACTTTAAAAGACTAAGAAGCATAGAATATGTGATTTATATATTCAAGAAATAACTATATAATCTGCTTAAACTTCCTTGAGAGTAAAGGTAGATATCCATGAGAGAACACAGTACGTGTCCACTGTAACATGCTGTACGGCTTTGGCCTTGCAGAATGCCAATGGCCCCTCCACACTTGGAAATACGTAAGTTCAGTATAGAAAATATACTGAAATTGCACAGGCTGCAGTACCCACATTAAGAAAGGAAGATTGCTTACTTTGTTGTAGCCTTTGATTTGGTAATAAACATGTTTATAGAAATATTGTCAAAATAAACATTAAGGAAACGAGATGAGGGGTGAGTTTTTTGGCCTACTCCTTTCCCTTTAAGGCCTACATAAAAGACCTGTAGTGGCATAAATAGTCCACAATTCAACCCATTTTATAGAGTCTATAAAACTCCAGCCTCTGAAGAAATACCACAGGGGTGGTAGCCCCTGATGAGTCCACAAAGCCTACCAAGTTTCAAGGTGATAGGTGTAGAGGTTTGGGGGCAACTGCACCTCAAGCTGCTGACAGGCAAAACTTGTGACATAGATGACCCTGTATGTGTGTTAAGGCCCCTGCTGAGGCTACAAAGCCTGCCAAGTTTCAAGGAGATAAGTGCAGGGGTTTCAGGGAAACTGCACATCAAGCTGTGGACAAGCAAAACTCATGATATGGGTGACACCGTATGAGTTAAGGCGCAGCAGGGTGAAAGCTGCAGGGATGGTAGCCCCTGCTGTGGCCACAAAGCCTGGCTGCTGTCAAGGAGATAGGTGCGGGACTTCTGGGGCCCTGCACCTCTGGCTGCTGACAGGCAAAACTTGTGACATGGGTGCTTGTGCAACTGTGTCTGTCTTGGGGCATGGTGGGGGGGAGTGGATTACTGCAGGCCTGGCTGCTAAGCTACTGTGTTACTAGTTACCAATTAATCATGATTCACTCAGGGACCAGCTCAATACACAGTACCTAGCTACTACATAACAAGTTAATGAGCAAGGATTAACACTTATAAAACCACAGACTAAGGAGAGGAAATAAACAATACAGACAATCAACTGCCCCAAGACAGAGACAGTCAGTTGCACAAGCACCCATGGCACAAGTTTTCTCTGTCAGAAGCTAGGGGTGCAGGGCCCCAGAACCCCCCTGCACCTAACTCCTTAACAGCTGGCAGGCTTTATGGCCTCAGCAGGGGCCACCACCCTTGCAGTGTTCAGCCCTCTGTGCCTTAACAAACACAGGGTCATCTATGTCACGAGTTTTGCCTGTCAGCAGCTTGAGGTACAGTTCACCCCAAACCCCTGCATCTATCTTCTTGAAACTTGGCAGGCTTTGTGACCTCACCAGAGGCTACCATCCCTGCTATTTTCACCCCCCTGTGGTGTAACACATAGATGTGACATGAGTTTTGCTTTCAAGAATTTGGGGTGCAACTCCCCCCGAAACCTTGCACTGATCTTCTTGAAACTTGGCAGGCTTCATGCTGTCAGCAGAGGCTACCATTTATGCAAGGATCATCCAAATCTGACAGAAAACAACAAAGTTATAGATATTTCATTGATTCCCCATTATACCCTGTGGCCGGATCTCTGATGTGGCTCCGAAGTGGTTTGGAGGCTCTGAACCGCTTCAGAAAGCCTAACGAAGCCAGCGCTTTGATCCAGACATGCTGCTTCAGATGCTGAAATGTCTGAAGCCTCTCCAGATCCGAAGCACAGTCTGAAGCTTCACACAGCCCTATTAGTTTTCATTCAAGTGTACAAATGGGCAGTTATCTTGGAGCAGCTATGGATCAGGAGGGAATGAAGGTGGTGTTTAAAGCTCCATTTCCTTATGCTGTGATTTCTGTGCTGCCATTTCATATTCAGTACAAAGGATGATTTTCCCTGACCCTAGGTTTCATTGCTCACATGTGGTTACAAAATCATCTCTGAACAATACAGGTATGCTGGCAAAATTCTGTGTGTGTAGACTGAGCCTTGGTCTGCACCTTTTTGATTTTTAGCATGCTTTTGCCTGGCTATGCTTGGCCTGAGGGCTAGACCCAAAAAAGCACTTTGGACATTTGATTCCTAGGCCTCCTACAGCCTGGGAGCTTGACAATTCTGAGTTAGACAGGTAAGGATGGAATCCACAAAACCTAGCATACTGCTTAAAGCTGTGGGCTGTTTAAACAAGCTAGTAGAAAATGTTGATAATTTTTTGCTATTAAGGTTTGTATACTACAATCGAGTCACTTCTCAATTTTATTTTTGATAAACTAACATTGAACTCTGGGTGCCTTGTCATAAAGAATTCTTCTATAGTTCTCTTTTGTCATGGTGAACTTGTTTATGTTACAACTTACCTAAGAACTTTGAAAGATTGGCACATTTGATTTCTGAACATCTAACGTAACTGTTGAGGCTTTGTAGTTATGCTAGCAAAAGAAGAAGATGGCTGTTACGTTTGAATTCCTAGCCAGTTGTTAACATTTTAAAACTTGTTCTCTGTTGGGGCCATGGGAAGACGAAGCCAAATAAACTGGTAAAAGAAAAGCAATGTTCAAGTACAATGCAAAAATAAATTACTTAAACTGTATGGAACAAAATCCAGACCTGAAGAAGAATGCACTGCATTTAAAAGCTTGTCTAAGTCTATCCCAACTATGGAGTTGGTCCAATAAAAGATATTACCCACAAAAATCCTTGATTCTGGCATTTTTTTTTTTTTTTTGGGACCATCATGGATACAACATCACTTCACCACTACCATGGAACAAAGCTCTGATTTCCAAAAGGATTTGGATGTCTCACCATCCATAATGGAATCTAACACTCATTAAAGGCAAGACAGAAACTTACTTACTGCAAAATAAGTTAGATCAGACCCCAAACTCTTAGCTTTTAGAAATAGAAGGAAGGGATAGAATGAGTGCATTGGTTTTGGGGGATGTGACAGACCTTTGGCTAACCCAATAAATGTAGTTACATTGTAAAAATCTGTAATTGTTCGATTTTGAGTGACATTAATAAACCAACTGTTATATATTCATGTTTATAATGGCACAGATTCCCTCAAAAGAATAGTGTTTGTTCATATGAACAATTGGGTGTATATATTTTCTCTGCATGTGACTAATTTGGACTTTGGAATGTAAGCTTCTAAACACAGCCAGTTGGTATGTAATTGAAAGCCAGAACTGTAACTGTGCTATAAAGAACTGTGGGAGAGTTGTCTGTATAGGAGTGTACTTTCAAAAGTAAATATTCAATATCTAATAAAAGAAATGTGTGCTACATAAACTGGTGTTATACCACCAAAACTCCATTTTCTTTAATAGACTTAGCTAATGGTTTATATTTATATTGTCTAGCCTAAGGGCTTTGCGGGTTTTTTTTGCAACATACTATAATTGGTTGTCAATTAACACATTAATTAATGTGATGATAAATGCTAATATAGATTCTTCACAAACACTTGTCATGTTTGTCGTGGTTCACTGGATGGATCAGCCACCACCACAATTAACATTTGTGTTCAGGAACAAATGTTTATGAGATGTCTACATTAACATTTGCAATGAATTAATATGTTGCAACATAACCAAAAATTCTAGTTGAGGCAAACTGAGAGAAAAGAATCAAGCCCAATACAGTTTATGATGTCAAATCTAGCTTCAATGGCTTGGTCTTGAAGAGGAAGGGGAGGACTTCTATTTTTTTTTAATTATAAGTAGTAGTACTTTTAAAGTAAGGGCACATCTACATGGGAGATTAACACTGGTGCCAATGGGGTTAAAATATAAAAAGATCTATATCCACATAATTCAGTCTGTCATAACAGTACACCTGCTGAATTGCTCTGGAGTTTTTAATTTTGCAGAATTGAGAGTAATTTCACCTTGGAACAGGGTATAGTTTTGTCTGTGCTCCAGACTATTCTGATGGTTCTCTAGCTGCCTTCCCACACTGCTTGAAACCTTGCCTTACCCAGACATTTTTTGCCTGTGTGCCTTCTACCACTCTGGGTGCATGGTGACCAGACAGCACCTCCCATTTGAAGTGTTATATGCAGACAGTTTGTACCTCTTCACACTTGCTTGTTCCAGGAGTCATTATACTCAACAAAACAAACCTAGTATGTTATTCTATCCCTGTGCTATGCCTGATTGTCATCCTTCCACATGGACCTCTGATGAAGTCCTGTATCTACTTCCCTTTGGGGAGAGGCAAGGGAACAGGAAGCTGTGAAGTCAATGCATGAGAAAAGAATCAAGCCTAGTACAGTTTATGATGTCCCAGAAAAGGAAGGAATTGCTAAGACAATGGCCTAGTGTAGTCATAGCTTGGAAAATCATGCAGTCTCCTAAAACCAAGGATATGGATGTGGCTTACAAGAGAGAAAAGGGAAGATGGACCTCCAGCTACCTGTCCATGTTACAAAACATTGGATAGGATTTGGGAATTGAAAGCCAGCATCAAACTATGCTTCAGCTTGGATATGACTAATGGACAAGAGGATATCAAAAACTGCATGACTTAAGACTCCTTGCATAGAGGTGTATCAGCCAGTCAGGACCCCTTCAAGGCATAAGAATCTGAGCGAGTCCCTCTACAAACAGACTTGGCTACCTGTACTCATTTGCAGCCAGTGTTCTCTCCCTGAGAACACTCAGGCGACCGGCAGTGCTGGAGAAGAAACTGATAAGCAGGGATCTGGGTTTTCCATTTTCCATGGAAAAACAGAAAACCATGGATTTCTGTGTTTTCTCTGATAAAAATGGGACTTTCCTTTTTAGAAGAGAAACCCGTGGATTTCTCCCTTTTTCAAAGAGCTCTGCAGGCTGGCAGAGTTCCAGCCTACAAGAACTGTTTGCAAAAGGGGCAGGGAAACCCTCAACCCTGCTCAAAGGGGAAGGGAGAGGGGGAAGGGCAGGGCCCAACACTCACACATACTGGAGGCTGCTTCAGGTTTACTCTTCTTGCTGGAGGTAAGTGGGGTTTGGGGGTTGCAGGGCAGGGCTGGTGGGGGAAGCTGACCAGGGGCTGAGGGAGTGGGGAAGTTTGCAGCCGGCCGGGCACTTTGACTGAGAGGGGGTTTGCAGCCTCCCTGCTTCCAGCCAGAGTGCTTGGCTGGCTGCAAACCCAGGCTGCTCCCAGCCAGCTGTAAACCCTGCCTCCCAGCAGGAGTGACCAGCCAGGGAGTGCCCAAGCTGGCTGGGGGCTGAGGGAGTGGGGAGGTTTGCAGCCAGCTAGGTGCTTCAGTTTGCAGCTGGCTGGGAGCAGTATGGGTTTGCAGCCAGCTGAGCACTCTGGCCAGGAGCAGGCAGGCTGCAAGCCCCCTCCCAGCTGGAGTGCCTGGCTGGCTGCAAACCTCCCCACTTCCTCAGCCCCCAGCCATCTTGGGCACTCCAGCCAGGAGCAAGGGAGGTTTGCAGCATCCCCGTTCCCTCAGCCTCCAGCCATCTTGGGCACTCTCTGGCCGGGAGGAGGGGGTTGCAGCTGGCCAGGCACTCTCGCCAGGAGCAAGGACACTGCAAACCCTCCCTCTCCTGGCCAGAGTGCTCAGCCAGCCACAAACCCTGGGTTGCAAACACTGTGCTCCCCACCCTGCTGCCATCCCCCATCTTCTCTGGAGTGCAGCTTGTGTGACTGGCATGGCAGGGCACAGCAGGGCCATGCACAAAACCTGCCTGCTGCTGCAAACTCTGTGCTGCCCTGGCCACACTTCCTCTGTGTGCACAGGGGCAGTGCACACCTGCCCTGCCCCGACCCCCACACAGATCAGGGGGATGCGGGCCCCCCCTGTCCCCTTGGACAGTACGCTGCCACTGGGAGTTGGCCCCACCTGAGCCTGCAGCAGGCAGGCAGCAGGGGAGGAGCTGACTCATGCTCCGGCTGTAGGAGCCACTGCCTTCCGTTGGGGGCAGTGGGCTGTGGACCTGGGTCCCTGGCCCCATAGCCCTGGCAGCTGGGGGCCCCCCTGTGGCAGGGCTGGGGGGCAAGGGCTGTGGGTGGAAGGCAAGGGTCACAAGCAGGTCTGTGGTCTGTGGGAGGGGAGTGAGGGACACCAGCGAGGCTGTGGGGGGCATTTAATTTTAACCACAGATTTTGGAATGTCGGGGGGCAAGGGCTGTGGGTGGGGGGCAAGGGTCACAAGCAGGTCTGTGGTCTGTGGGAGGGGAGTGAGGGACACCAGCGAGGCTGTGGGGGGCATTTAATTTTAACCACAGATTTTGGAATGTCTATCAGAGAATTTGCAATTTTTTATCAGAGAATTTGTGATTTTTTTTTTTTTTTTCATCACAGAAAACCAGGATCCCTGCTGATAAGCACCATAACTTTTGCCTTTGTTATAAGTTCTTGCTGTTACAGGCTGTGATATAAACTCTCAGTTATTCCTATTGGAATCTGTCTTCTTCAGCATATGTGAGCTAAAGCCCCTTCTAAATCCTGTCTTTCATCCCTGTGGGCAGAGACAGCCCTGGGGGGTGCGGGGCCCAGGTCAAATCAGCCTGTGGGGGAGTGGGGCGGGCCTTAACACTGTGCAGGGCTGTAGTACCCCTGCAAAGGGGTGGGGGGGGGAAGTAGGGTCTCCATGTTTTTTCTGCGGCATGGGGCTGAGCTGCCAGCTTCGGGAGGATGTGGCTGCTCCACAGGGCCCCCCAAATTGCAGGGCCCAGGGCGGTCTCCCCGATTTGCCATACCCTAGGGATGGCTCTGCCTGTGGGTTACAACTTCCTTTTGCATACTCCAAATGCTGCTGATAGTGGAATGCTTTGTAATGACCAGTTTAGCAGCCACAGCCCTTAAGTTTTTTTTCCATTTTCCTCCCCCGCATTTCTGACTGAACCCCCCCAGGTACTATCTAAATGTGCAGTAACCAGCACTACTGTGCAGTAGTGCCAGCACATGGTCTTTCTGTGACACTTAATGCACAGTAGATTAAGTCTATTGTACATTAGTGTATTAGCATGGCTTCTGTAGCGTGGTGTGTAGATGCATCCTGTGACTATGAACGTTCTGCTCCTTGCTTTGCAAACTGAAGTATCCTTTATCTTTTAATTCCTGTTTGCAGTGTTAATAAGATTTTTTTTTTCATTTTTGAAGGATTTTTTAAATTTGCTCCCAAAAGCTAAAGTATTCCTTTACCATGACAGCTCACCTTCCACTGTTTGTAAAAATTTCATAGATATCTACAAAGCATATGGTGGTAACTTCTCCTAGGCTGGTGGACCTAACCACTCAGATTGGCTGTATGCTGAAAGCAAAGTTCAGCAGTATTATAAATCTGTGAGGGCACATCAAGCAGTATACATAACAAGCCCGGCAGAATGATAATCAAACTGGGGAGATTGTGTATTGAGATGTACCCATCCTTTTAAAATTGATGGTGTGCAGAGTCCTCAAAACCAATATGTAGCAATATGTATCCCAAGTCATTAGTCTATGTTATCACTTTCTGTGCCCCAAACCACAACAAACAACTCAAAGTAAAAGGCAAATTGTATATCCAAAACATGAATGCATTTTCTTCAAAGCAGATACAAATAAGGTACCCCGATGACTGTAATTTAAGTAGGGATGTGTCACAGGTTATTCCAACCACCCTGAAAGTTGCTGAACCTCAGGTTCTAGCCCTTGGTCAGGTTCTCTCTATTTCTCCTACCAACATTGTGCAGAGCACAGCATAAATTATAATTCAAGGCAGGTACTGCTTGCCTGTGTCAAGTGACCATCATTTACCCCTTGGAGTCCTGAAGTCACATTCCATTTTCATCCTGCAGCTGCAACAATTGCTAAATAGTTCTCTTCTGTGATCAAAATGTCCAATAAAAGGTGCTGACAGCCATAGTAATAGAGGGTAAAGCAGGATCTCCCAGGTTAAGAGGAAGAATGCTGACATGATTAATGTCCATGTTGTCAATCAGGCTGGAAAATCACCTTTTTTGTCTAGAGAAAACAGGCAAGAGTTCTTGAAAATTCTGATATCATGAACTTTTCAGGACCAATCTACATTAACACTAGTAAAATAACTGTAGTTGTTGACAAAGTCTTGGTAATGGGGAAGTATCATCTATATATGAACCCCACGGTTTGGCAGAGGGGACAAACAGTAGGACTAGGGGCTGTCATTCCCTTCTTAGTCCAAGTGCACATGGGGAGGGGAAACTTGTAGCTACTGTTGGAAAAACTGTAGCCAAACTGCTCTGTAGTTTACAAAGCCACAACTATCCAATAGTGACATGCCAAGTACTTTTGCACAATCTACTATGTATATCTGATTGCCAGCATCATGGTGTGGAGAGCTGTTTTGTCTATAATGATTGCTTAGGAATTCAAAAAAGAGTCCCACTATATTCAAAGAGAAGGGTCACAGGATGGTGAGAGAGAGGCATCATAGGATTTTCATAGCTTCATCCCAAGTTGTGTTATGTAATGAGGTCTGTCTAGCTTCTGCTAGATATTCCATCAAGTCTTGTAGGAAAAATCCCACAATACTTGGAGCCCATCAGCTGAGCAAAGGGACTGCAGGTACCCACCTATAATGCTTAGTAGCGCGTACCTCAAGAGAAATCCTCTCCCATGTGGAAGTAAAGTGAAGTAAAAACTACTTATTCATTTATAGATGACTACTGTGTGCCTGTTGCATTATAAAAATCTCACTTTGAAATGTATCACCTTGTGTAGACAAGCCCTAACTTGTGCTAAATCTCTAGCTTCTTGAACTCAATCAGTTTGGCATAAACTGGATTCCAAGATACTTGGTACACAAAAAGTAGTTAACATGATGTAACTACACAAGTGTTTGGTATTGTAACAGCATATATATACAGGCGTGTCGCAACTTACGCAGGGGTTAGGTTCTGAGGTCACCACGTAAGGCAAAAATCGCGCATAGTCAAATTGTCAGCGTCTTGACTAGCGGCTACTTCCTCC
>NW_005842282.1:1528534-1529108 GCF_000455745.1 Alligator sinensis | reverse complement strand
CTCCCCCCCCCCCCCCAACCCCCCCCGCCACTGCCGCGGAGCCGTGCTTGGAGCTGTGCAGCCGGCGGCGGCAGTGCAGCGCGGGGTGGTGGGGGGGATGGCTGCGTGCCGCCGGGCCACCACCACGCTGCCAAAACCTCCTGCTGCCGCTGCAAACTGAAACAACTGTAGCCCCGCCCCTCCCACCCTGCGTAAAGTTGAATTCGTGCAAGTTAAATGCACGTATGACGCGACTGTGCTGTATTATGTTGTTTCAGTCTGTATTTCAACTATGTTTCTACAGCAGGAAATTCCCCTCCCAGAGGAATTATTGTAAAAGATAAAACAGACTAGGTCACTTGTGTGCATACAAATAATTTCACTGACATGACTGAAGGTATGAATTAAAAAGTGTAGTTCTCTTGACTTTAGTTTGTGTGTAGAGAAGCTTTGACACTACTAAAGCGTTTGCGCACTGAAGGTAACTAATGTTCTCTTTCAATGCTTCCTTGCCATACATTTTTGCTTCTCTTTACTTTTGTTGTCATTGGTTCTTATATTATCAACTGTTGGTATTTATCTTTGCTTTATGTTT
>NW_005842282.1:1525522-1528503 GCF_000455745.1 Alligator sinensis | reverse complement strand
TCCCTGAGAAACTATATCTCTTCAGTGACTAAGTCACCATGAACATTATCATTTGGAGTCTGTTATCATGAAGCAACGATTCATTTATCCTCTCAGGATAACAGACAGTAAAGTCTAGTGTCTGTGGAAGGGTCAGTCAAGCAACAATGCTGATTTCATCTCATCGGGATCCTGTCAGTATTTCTCAATCGTATGTTTGCAGCTATTGAAACAAGTTAGAGGAATGTGCGTTCTCAGGAGTTTAGACGTGCTTTTGAGAAAGCAGAATCTAGCTCAAGAAAGTGTTTGCTGAGATCAGCTTGATTATTTTTCCTAAAAAAAAAAAAAAGAGAGAATAGAGTAGTTTTCCAATGGATATGAAGTCTGTGGTACTTCTTGTAAAAAAGCTATTTTCTTTGCTCACATCTCTAACTAAAATAGAGTGCAAGAATAAACTTGTAGGTCTGGAAGATTATCAGCAAGTTTCAGGTTTGGACTCTGGCTACTTTTTCTAGAGAGATATTCAAATGCTATCTGTAGATTCAGTGAGCTGAGTAGGAAGACTTATACTTCTTTTTTTTTTTTTTTTTTTTTGGTAAGTAATATAACTTCTAATGAGATTACATGTATGTAACCTGGGTGGTATGCTGCTGGTACCCCCTCTTCAATTGAAGGGATGTCAGTGGGTGCGTGTATGCTGCGGAACATGACTGCCTAGCTGCAGGACGGTTCACCTTCTTTCCATACAGAGCAGAGCAGAGATGGGGCACCCAGTGTCTTACCTATTTACCTACTTGCCTACCTATTTATCTACTTACCTGTTTACACGTTTAATTATACAATATTATATAAAACATATACGCTATTTACAAATATAAGTTTACAAAGACAATAAGTCTTGTCAACCCTGAACTCAGGCACAGGTCTTGATCCTCTTTGGCCTTCCAGTTAGTATGCAGCCCTGCCCTCAACTGGGCCTTGCAGGCAGCAGGCGTGGGAACACTCAGTGATAAGACACAGGTTAGACAGCAAATCAACAAAGGAAAATCTGGCAGGGATGGGACAATAGCAGAACATGCACAGTGATATTATATCAAAAGGGATACCAATACATAATGGTAACCAATACAATTAATTCAGGTATAGAGTCAGGGTTGCGCTAGCAGACCCTACTAGCAGGCTAAATAGAGCAGCTTTCAATCCTCTCATAATGCAACATTAACAATGTAAGTTTACAATAAAAATCTCAGCAACGTGCGGAACCAGAACAGCAGCTGTGCCCCCAAGAAGAAATGGTACCGGGGAAGGTACCTGCTACCTTAAGGGAATGCCATCACCCTCCTCTCGGCCATGACTAGGAGGGGCCCCGTAACCATGGAAACCACCCTTAACAAACAGGGGCCCTAGGTTCCTCTCTACTCCCAAAGGGGAGTCATTCCCCACCCCTCCTCGGGCTTTCATTTGATCACCTGAATGGGGGAGGGCCCCTCTCCCTCTGTGGAAATCCCCTTCCTGGATAACTCATGACTCCCAGCAGCTTTTGGTGGGCTAGGCTCATCTCTATCTGTGAGATGGATACAGGGTGTCTTCCCTCACCAGGGTGGTCGACCTGTTCATTGCCTCTTGATGCAGGAAGGCCTGAGCTATCTTGTGCAGCTACTGGGCCTGTCGGCCCTCTCTCAGCCCTGTGCACCAACTCGTGCACCAAGGGCTCCTGCCTCATGCAGAGTTGGGGACCTGTGCTGACTCATGCTGCCACTAAGATCCCATCTGCTCCAAAACCCTCTCCAGCCCTGTGCACTGGCCCGTGTACCAAGGGCTCCTGCCTTGTGCAGGGTTGGGGACCCATGCTGCTTCGTGCAGTTGTGGCATCCCATCAGCTCTCTATGCCCTCTGCACTGAAAGGGCATCTGCCTCATGTAGGATGGGGACCTGCGCTTCCTCGTGCAGCTGCAGCAATCCCTTCAGCTCCACAGCACTGTGCACCAAAGGCTCCTGACTCATGCAGTGTTGGGGGCCCGTGCTGCCTTGTGCAGACGCTGAAGTCCCATCCACTCCTGGACCCTCCATGCACTGATCTGTGCACCAACATTGCAGCTCCCTCCACGGTGGGACTAGGATACAGCCGCTTACTGCCTCCCACTCGACAAAGGCATCTTCTAGGCACTTCCAGGGCAACTGCTCTGCTGCACTGGTCAGCTCCACCAGCTCTTCTGCAGCCCTCTTTATTGTCCCTCATTGAAGCTACCCATGTGCTGGGCACACGGGCTTTTTATCCCTTCTAGAGCCTCCACCCCCAGATTGGAAATAGACCAATAGGAAAGCCTGAAGTGTTAGTTCCCCCTCAGGACCTCTTCTTCACCTCACCCCTGGGTCAAGGCAGGGCAAGCCTTCTTCCTGTCTTATTCTGATTGGTGGGGAAGGGAAATGCCCCCACCAATTGGCCTGAGCCATCCAGCTCAAGCCATCAAGCTGGGCTGCCACCAGCCAGCCTGCCACATATATCAACATCAGGGCTACACATGGGTGCTGACTGAGGCTGAATTTTAAATCCACGCTCATATTCCAAGCAGGCTTACTGTATTTACTCAAATAAAATATGACATTTTTTCCCTATGCTGATTGGGGGAAACAAGCCCTTTGTCTTATATTTGCATACAGGAAAACCACCTTATTACATACATTGTCTATCATTAAACTGCTGTCAGAAGCAGCATGTGCATGGTACTAGAAACCAACTATGAAGCGGATTGAACATAGCCTACTCAGAGTATGCCCGTAAAACACATGGCCCATAGTGGGCAAACATACTGATGGGAAACTACCATAAGGCTAGATTAGTGCAGTCCCATTGGTATAAGATATAGTAAGGTATAGTACTCATTATGATCAGTCCCCCTCATTGCTGACTCTTTCAACTCATGCTGAACCACTATATTGAATACTTTTCAACTTCCTCTTTGCTCCTACAGCTGAGCAGCACTTCCCCCCCCCCCCCCCCC
>NW_005842282.1:1524188-1525491 GCF_000455745.1 Alligator sinensis | reverse complement strand
CCCCCGACATTTCCACCGATTCTTGTTTCTCTACCAGTCTTAAATGTCTGGCAAACATCTCCAAATGTCCATGTAGGTGAGAAGCTCTGTCACTCCCTCTCTCAACCTGTTGAGTGTCACCCTACCCTCTATGGGGTGGAGCTGGACCAGGCAGCTCTGTGTCTCAGCTGCATATAAATGTTGGAGGGTCCTGGGACTTCTGGCAAGAACACCAGTTTCCAGACATGAGTGGGGGGCTAATTAGCACATGGATCCTTTTTAGTGGGTATCTGGAGTGCACACACATGGTGAGCAGTGCTGGGCTACTGGGTCACTATGGCTTGAAACACTGTTGACTCCTCTGGGGCCTGGCACAGGGAGGGAACAGAGCCTAAGCAGGGTCTGACACTAAGGTGGCAAAGAGGCTGCAGGGGGAAAAGTTGGTGGGGAGTAGAGGGCAGAGGGCCACCTTACCTACCCCTCATTATTTTCCCTGCTGTAGCAGTGGGAGGGGGACAAATTCAAGACAAACCTCTCATAATTAGAATCTACACCTGGAAAATTATAACAAATTTATAAAGCTTCCATATATATAATTTAATTATTGGCAGGGGTCATCTTTAATTCAGGGTTGCTTTAGATTTGAGTAAATACAGTATATCAAAATAAAAAGGATGAATGCACATCTCTGGTCTCCATGACTTTTCAACCACATTCCAGTATGTGGTTTCATCCATGAGCTATTCCAACTCTTAAGAATATTAATTACGAAGTAATATTGTTCAGATGTGACTTGATAGTGACATGGAAGCAGAAGTTTCCAAATTGGTCTACAGGACCCTTTTCAGTGGCCAAAAGACAGCTGGTCACATAATGGTATGTTTTATCCATATTTTTTTTTCAAAGAAATAGAGCTAAGAGAAAGGGGAGACTCATTTTTCCTCAGTAATAACAAAATGCTTGCTAAATTAAGGACAGTTTAAAGAATCTCCTCTTGTTGCTTTTCTATGAATCTATGCAATTTATGGAGTTATCATAGGGATGCTGTTTGATGGTGAATAGGAGAGGAGATGATCTGAGAAAATCTCTTCTGTTAAACTGTAATCCACTCCATGAAAAATTAAGATTGATCTTCTGCTATATGGCCACTGGAAAGCTTTTCATTTGCAAGCTAATAGACAGCACTGGAAACTTGAAATCGTACCTTCTTGATTATGCAATGTTAGTCACATGAAACATAGGCTGCTACTTAAGGAAAGCTGAAAAAATTCCATTACTTTGCCCATAGTTTCCTCTGTGACCTCAGGAAAGGCACCTAATGCCT
>NW_005842282.1:1520333-1524178 GCF_000455745.1 Alligator sinensis | reverse complement strand
CTACACAGTAAAAGATACCACAATAAAAGCCTTGTCTCTCCCCAGTCATCTTCTAATTTTTGCCATCTGAATTCTGAAGTTGAGGAATTGAAAGATAAGAGCTGGGAGTGTTGGTCTTAAAAGCCTTTGAAAAGCAAAAATAAAATAAAATAAAATCTGCTGTTCTTCATTCACCTTGGCATTAACCCAAATGGGTATAATTGTATACTGTATTGTCAAGCACAACAGAAGTTTCTTGACATGTTTTAAAACCTGTATATTCCCTCTTAGCTCATTAGTTTTAGGTATTCCACAAGGTAATCAGAAAATGATGAATATAGCATAATAAAAGCCCATGAAAATGATATAAAGCACAGCAAGGGGCTCACTTTTCCAGCCTCCTTGTATCTTCCCAAGATTCCCACACATCAATATGCTCCTCTTCCTGTCTGCTTCTTTTCTAGCTGTATAGGCTTTGTGTTCTCTAGGGAAAGGCTGTGTTAAGTCATTAGCAATTTGAGATAAAATTATAGCGAAGACAAGATAGTTTGTAGCTTGCATGTAAATAGGTAGACTGAATTAAATATCTTACTAGTTTCTAACACAGTCATTTAAATTGTGCAAAAACCTTGAGTTAGCTAATGAGTTAAGTACATGATTTCTTTTTTCCTGAGCAAAGATAAAATCATATTTGGAATTCCCTCTTTCTTAGAATCATAGAAATGTAGGGCTGGAAGAGACCTCTGGTCTAAGTACAGACAGTCAAAATGCCCAAGGCTGAGTTGATTCAGTCTTGGCAAGCTAGTCTAAATTGCAAAGATTGATCCAATAAGCAAATGAACAGACATGCACTATTGATTCAGGAAATGTAGCCATGCCTGCAGTGGCTCAAGCCAGAAGGCAGGGGGGCACTAGAGTGTGGTTCTCTGGCACATAGCTGGCATGGGCCGTGTGTATGTTTCCTCTTTCTGTTGCCCCTGAGGTCTATAGAATTTGCAGTCCAGACTCACAACAGCAAAACTCTGCAGGGTTCCTCATCACTTCTTCCTCCTGCTTCCAGGTGCCTCTGGGATTTGTAGTCCACAGTCACAGCCAGCAGTAAGTTTAGCAGGGCAGGGCATCTCTGTACTCTGGGAAAGAGAAGCTTAACTCCCTCTCTGGCCCCAAATCCCAGCTGGGGTTTGCCTGGAGAGAGGCCAGTAAGCCAGCCCTCACTGCTGCAGCTAGGGAGCTGTGGTGGGGCCAGCCCTGCTCTCTGGAGCAGACAGCCCAGCCCAGCTCAGCCCAGGGCTGCAAAATGCTTGGATGCTGGGGGACTCTGATTTAACTTGAACCAGGAAGGAGTCTGGGACAGAAGTTTCATAAACTGGTTTGACCTAAATCAGTTAAATCTACATTTAACCAGGTTTATCTAAAACCAGTTATAGCCATTTTGAAATTGACTTGTGCACACTGAACTTCTATTCTGTTACAGATTTAAAGCAGTTTCTGATCACGATTTGTACATATGCTTGCGCTGCAGCGCCAAGCGCTTTTAAAAACACCTGGCGCTGCAGTGTACGCGGCAAAATGCACATCAGCACACAGAAAATGGCAGTAGTGTGCTTTTGAACTAAAATACCTTGAAGGTGTTTTAGTTCAAAAGTACACCACTACCATTTTCTGCATGTTAACGCACATTTTGCTGCATATACAACTGCATGCGACGCAGCACAGTTCACATCAGCTCATGTGTGGAGCAGACTCAATTAATCTACAGAATAATCTACAGATTAATTGAGTCTGCTCTGACCCGCTGGATCTCTGGTGGGTTGCAGGATGAAAAGGTATGTATATAAATGCCCTTAAGCCAGCTTATGTGTAACTTCTGTACCTAGCCCTGGAGGTCACCTAGTCTAACCACCTGCCTGCGTCAGGATCATCCCTATCCAAACCATCCCTTCATATTCTATCTGACTTTTCCCTCATTTTTATACCCCATTGACAAAATGTAAACATGCTTCTTTCCTGAAATATTTCAGCACAGATAACCTTGACAGGATATCTGCCCTTCTACTTATTTTAACTATCCCCCAGTGCTTTGTATGGACCTGAACTCTGTATGTATCTGAATTATGCTATAAAATACTTGGAACAAGAGCTGTGTTTTCTTTGTACATCTGTAAAGCACTGAGCACAGTGAGCTTTAAATGATAATCTTCTCTCATTCCACATGGCTGCTAAATGTGTTTTTTGATGATAACTCTTGAGTTCCGCTATACTTCACAGTTAACTCTGAATTAGAAGTACAAGAGGCATTCACTCTCCTCCCCCACCATGACATTTTTATAAGATCCACAAAGATCTAAAAGTTTTAATTAATGGAAACCAAACATAGTGTTTGCAGCAATACATGTCATTAAATTTGATGAAAACTCCTTTAGATTAAAAAAAAAGGTAGATTAAACAGTTTAACTAGCCTGATGAGTAAATTGACAGCATACTTTCGAAGCAGATTTTTTCCATTCATCAATTTAACTTACAATTATAGAAGGTTTCCATAAATATCCATTATAAGTCTTATATTCAATGCAAATATGTTAAATTTTCTGAGTTCTGATTTGTTAGTCCTGGCAAAGCTGCAATTTAATGTTAATTAAAAATATACATGAAACACATGTAAATTGTCTGTTTTACCATAGAACTGAATCTCTGATGCAGATTTTAGTCTGTAAAGGATATATTTATCAGAATTAATGCCAAAGGTTTATATTTGAGCCTGATTGTCATTTACTCTAAGGCCTTTTCACATCATAGAGCCTTGCACTGAAAATGCCCTTTTAGACTGCTAGAGTGATGTAAAAGATCCTTAGGACACATACGTTGCGTTCACACATACAAGCACGTGCGCTTGCAGCAGTGCAGATGGAAGCGGTGCAAATTTCAGCCGGGGCTTTTTGCCTCAGTGCACATGCCCAAACATGCATTTTGGTGTGGGGCAAATTGTGCCACTTGAGGCAAAATAACCCTGCCTGGCTCCTTCCAGATCTGCAGCCAGGGGGAGTTAGAGCCTGGGGCCAGAACATGGCCCCAGCAGTATAAAAAGCTTCCCTTTGCTGGCCCCACCAATATAAAAAGCTGCCCTAGCAAGCAGCTCAGGGCTACTCCTTCTCAGGAGTTTCTAGGGCCTGGCCAATTGGTATCTGGGGACACTAGCCCCTTGTGTCATCTGGACTGCTGCAGCAGCATCCCAAATCTATTTTTTAAAATACCCCCAAATGCATGTTCTTCCATAATTAGAACAAAAGACCACTATCTATCTATCTATCTATCTATCTATCTATCTATCTATCTATCTATCTAGAGAGAGAGAGAGAGAGAGAGAGATCAGTTGGGCAATGCTTTATTGATATATTTACAAATGTTAAAGCAATTTGGAAGCCTACCAGTGTCTCTATCATAATAATAAAATACATTCTAAATATCTATGTGTTAATGCGTGCTTTTGGTTTTCTTCTCACATGATGGATGTGTGATGGGGGGATGTGGGGTTTGCAGGAGGGGAGGTGGGAAGGGGTGTGGAAGAAGGCGCGTGGGTGTGTGGGGGGATGTGGGGAGATGCGGGTTGGTGTGTGGCTAGGTAAGGGCTGATTACGGGGGGACTGTGGGTATAGGGGGACCTTGTAGGAGGGCTGCTCAGGAGGGGTGAGCCCCCCCACACATCACCTGGACTGCCCCACCCTGCAGGGGCCCAGCTCCACCTTGGAGGACCACCGCCCCCCGCCCCCCCACAGGGTCCCAGGCACCCTGCAGGGCCACAGCCCCCCACCATGCAGGGTACCGGGCACCCTGCAGGGCCACAGCTCCCCCATGCAGGGGCCCTGGCA
>NW_005842282.1:1501471-1519573 GCF_000455745.1 Alligator sinensis | reverse complement strand
CCTCATAGTCCCTGAAATCTCCCTTCACTCCCAACACTCTCCCCCTAACATCCTGCTGCCACTCCTCTCACCCACCCGTGCCCACCCATACCCATAAATCCCCCCCACTCCACGTCCCTAACTTACCTTTGACAGTGCTGGGGGCAGCAGGAGCACCACAGAGATGCTCTGGGCAGATCGTCTCTCCTGGATAACCGACTCCCGGGTTGCCTCTAGGCACAGTCTGACTCCCAACACTCTCCCCCTAACATCCTGCTGCCACTCCTCTCACCCACCCGTGCCCACCCATACCCATAAATCCCCCCCACTCCACGTCCCTAACTTACCTTTGACAGTGCTGGGGGCAGCAGGAGCACCACAGAGATGCTCTGGGCAGATCGTCTCTCCTGGATAACCGACTCCCGGGTTGCCTCTAGGCACAGTCTGGGACCATGTCTTGTCCTGCTGTTCTGTGATGCTTTTTTTTTTAATTAGTCTAATTGGTCTAATTTTGCCTCTGCACTGCAAATATCCAGTGCAGGGAATGTATTTTTGTTCCTGCACGTGCGTCTTCCATGGGTTTGAGCCGCTGCAATACACACATGTGCGCTCATCTGGACACGCCCATAAGGTTCTATCCTTTATGATAGCCCTAGTGCACTAGGAAATGCCTACTGGAGGGAAGGCGCATTTTGATTTATAAAATGTACAGCCTACCCCTTATTCTCTCCTGCCTTTCCTTTCCTGTTACCCAAGTGTGGGGACCAACTTGCACTACCATGGGGGATTTTTATGATAATTTGTTTTTGTCTTGATAAATGGAATCAAAGAATGTTCTGACCCTGCAACAACACCATTCTTTGCCTTTATTCATTCAGGCATTCCCTCGAGCAGTCTTATTTAAAAGTGCATTATTAGCGCTTTAGCTAACACATGCTGACTAATGCATTTTGGTCCACTGCAGACAAAACAATGTACTCCACCATTTGCTACCCTGGCCGGGGCTAACCAATTTAAAAATCAACAACCTTACTATGTGTTAGAACCTATATTCTTCATCTGCACTAGATTGCAATGTGATAGATAACACCCCTTCAAAGCCAAGTTTAGTTAAAGACAAAAACACTGTTATATGATGGTACTATAACACAGTTTGGTCTTGGCTAGGTAAAAAACATATTATGATAACTGTTTAAACAGGGTGAACCCACATGGTAATTCTGCAAGGCTGAATAGCCTTTAAGCTTGCTGAAATAGCACCTTAATCACTGTTTCTCCAAACAGTGATTTGTTTTTTTACCTCCCTACTTAAGGTAACATTTGTAAATATCATTGAAAGCAAGACATCCTAACTAGAGCTGGATTATTATTTTCAGTAGCCTGAAACTGCATTGGTCAAAAGCACAACAGCAAACCATGTCATAACTCACATCAAATCGATTTTTTTCTAGATGTGGGATTCCACAAATTGTGGGAGCAGACAACGGACCTCAATTCAACTGCCTTGATTTTAAAGTTTGCAAGCAAATATGGATTCCGTCACAACACTTCAAGTCCTAAATATCCGCAGTCCAATGGTTTGGTGGAAAATGGAGTAGAAATTGTTGATAAAACCTACAGATTCACACACCAATGTTTACCAGTCACTCTTAAATTACAGGGCAACACCCATGAAACATGGATTGTCCCCAGCAGAAATGCTATTGAACAGGAAACTCAAAACCAGGCTGCCAAATCTTGTGAATGATGCTCATCAGAATGAAAAGCAAAACATGAAAACATTAAATACATTTTACAAACTCAAACAAAAATGATACTATGAGAGGGGTTTCAGGGAGTTACCACAACTGCACAACAAAGATATGGTGCTTATTTAGCTGGACAAACGTGGAAACAAAAAGCACTAGTTTACCATCAAGTAGCTCCCAGATCCTATGAAGTAGTCACAACAGAAGGACAGGTATTAAGAAGAAACAGACAACACTTGCAGCTAGTAAAGGTGAGAAAAGAAGCAGCATCACGAGAGTGACCAAAGGAAACAGAGCTAACAACAAAGCATCAAGAAATGACAGAAAAGATTGAAAATGACTCAGAAATAGACACATCGGAACAAGAAAACCAAACAAGAACTGAACCAATAAAGATTGAGAATGTAGAGAAACTGAGAAGATCACTTAGAGCTAAAAAGCCAACACAAAAGCTAGAGACCTGGTTAAAATGTGCTTTAACAATGGATTGAATTAAACCTCCAATGTTACATAGGGATATGTTTCATTTAAGGCCCTGGGATTGCAGAAAGGAAATAGAGGGAACAGCGGATCAGTAGGCTAAGAAGGCTTTCTGAATCAACAAGCTTTATCATTCTGTAAGTTTAACTTGGTCTTTTGAGAATAACACAAGATATTAACTTGAAACCTACCAAGTTTTCCTGGAGACCATGCAAGATATTCTAGGGAAGTAGGGCAAAATAAATTAGGAAAGCAAATACCATTTTACTTTCTGGTTGTTTACTTCTAAAGCCTCAGGCATAATGCACCATCTTCATTAGTTTTATAATTATTCATGCAAAATTATGCTTCACTGATTTATTTAATGAGGCATGAATTCATTAACAGAAAAGTTCAATGAGTTTTTTATACTGTTACAAATGTGCCTACTATTCTGTCATTCTTCTATAGGAACATTTTTTCATTTTTTTTTTCATTTTAATTTTTCAGACTCAGCTCTTAGGAGTTTTGTTGGCAGTCACTGGCAACTTCTTGATTAGTATCTCTTTGAATATACAGGTAAGAGATGCCTTCTAAGTATTTAGATGCATTTACCTTTTAGCAAATGTTTAACGTCTAAATTTCAGGCTCCAAATGTAAAGTTTGTTTAATTTTTTCTATTTTTTTTTAAACAGTTTCCTACCTTAAAGTACCTCAACCTAATAACTTTGATGCTGCAATGATTCTAAACCTTTTCTATACTGTGACCCAACATTACAACAAAATTAACTTATAGGATTTCTTCTTCTTCCAATCTGTCATAAGAAAAGGCAAGGCCCTTTGGACCTATTCCTGATCCTAATGGTGTTTGTGATCACCAAGCTGCAAAATGTTTAAATATGAATGTTCATTTCTACCTAAGATAAATTTTACAATCTTTGCATTCTTCTATGCATGAAAAAGGGTGTGTGTGCCTGAAAGTTTGCAAATAAAGATTTTTTTTTGCAAATATCTATTTGGTCTAATAAAAGATACTACTCTACACAGAGGTCTGGTTCCTTTTGCCTGTAGACCAATATGGCTACAACCTGTATCCCTGAAACCTTTGTGTATACTTCCTAAAGTGAGACCAAAACCCTGTCCTTTCTTTAGCTGTGTAAGTAAACCTACATGCATACCTACATGTTTGCAAGATTGATGCCTAAAGGAACATTGACCAACTTGTGTCTTTGTGCAATTAGAATGATAGAGTAAATAGCATAAATGATGAAAAACAAACTGAGGTCCTGACCTCTCAACTTTTGCTAATAGTTAAACAGGGAAATATTTTTATCTTGAAAATGTCCCTCTGAACTGTTTTTTAGTAATCCTAACAAGCTGTCTTTAATGGTAGAATCAGTCCTCGCACTACAGATGATTTTTAAAAAGTTCTAGAAAAATAATTCTGGTACCATTGTATCTCATACTTTTATATCCCCACCTACTTGGCTGTTTTTTTTCCAGAAGGAATCAGACTGCAAGCCGGTCTCTGAATACAATCTGTTTTATGCAGTCCTACACGAAAGTCTGTGGAGTATAAAATTCACGAATTCACCTTTTTATTAAAATCAGGGAACTTCTCACTATTTTACTCCTATTTCCTTAAATAGGAAATGCTTATGAATGTTTCCAGATTGACCGTCCCAGAGACAAGTCCTCTGTTCTGCCCACAGATCTGTTGTAGATTTCTTGCCTTACATGGCAGTCTATGACACTGCCAATGCTCTTTGAAGAAGATTGGGATCTCTTCTGAGGGTGGGAAGTACAATGGGAGAACTTGCATTGGCTGCAGTGAGTGTTTCATCAAGCCTGTAGTGAAGAGAGAGTTCTGAATCAGTACCTTCTGTCTTGCTGCTAGGGGAGTCAAAAGGATATTTGGATGTTTCAAAAGGCAGTATACCAAGAATACCTGCAAACAGTTAATCATTACCTTTCAAACACTAACTGTCTAGGCTTGATCAACTTGAAGTGTCTTCCTATTTTCAAATCTACACAAGATTTAGAAAAATGGAATGCCCCTCCATTACCCAGTGATTAACAATTGCAGCTGAAACTTCTACTGTCTTTTACAAATGGTATTTTCTTTAGTGACAAAACAGTGTTTTTATAAAATGAACATCTGATGAAGCTATTGACTGGCCTTGATTTCCTGAAGATGGTGCTGATGTCAGGGCCATGATCCTGACAGCTCCTTACAAGGACAAGGCTGAGGTTTGCAAACTATGCAATTGCATGGGGCTCTGAAACTGATTAGCCACTGTTAGCACCTAAGAGACTGTTTTCCTGCAAGTTGGTAGGTTTAACAATTGACTTCCTTAGATCCCAATGTGTATTTTCCTATTAATATTAATTGGAGATAAATGGTTCCAATGTATCTCTTCACTCTCCTTCCCATGAAGTACCTCATTCTCCTCCTTCTCCCCACCCCAGATAAAAAAGCAGTCAGGAAAGGCAGTATTTTGGCTGGATTTGACATATCTTTCAACTGCTATATCTACAGAATACTTATGCTAAGAGCATGAGTAATTAAAATAGAGGAGGATACATATGATCTAAGTGTGGACAAAAGTTACATGATAAAACATGTGGAAAGCAGAGCAGGGTGGCACTAACCGGCTCAGAGAGGCATAATAAACTTTTGTAGGCAACAATCTACTGTGTCAGGAGATAAAACAATGGGGATCTCTCTTCAATCTCAAGATGCAGTCTGGATTTTTCTCTAAAGGCCTGCAAGCACTTTAGGTGAATCCTGAATGAGGTTTCATTTAGGGCTGGTCAGAAATTTTCTGTCAAGTTGGTTTTCAGTAGAATCCTAGGTTTTTTGACTAGCCAGAGTTTTTCCACAAAGAATATCTGCATCACAAGGGAAAATGAATTGTTGGGAAACTGGATGTTCAAAAACCTAAATATTACCATTCTGAAATCCAGTCTTGTTTCCTCCTAGTTCCTGCTGTTCAGTTTCTTCATGCTTCCTTTTTCCATTAGGAACTAGACTTCCCATTTCACTTTATCTATTGTAATACACCTCAGCTCTATGGCTACCCTGTAATACGTCCTCTCAACAGGAGAGAATGTGGTGTACCATGGGAAATGTTCTCTGACCAATGGTTTTGGCCCATTAAACTCCTATGTGGCACTTCAAAATATTTTGCTTTTTGGCTCCCCTCCCAGCCAAATGGGGGGGAAAACCCATTTTCAAGCCAGTAGAAATGCAGTCATAGTCCCATGTGTTTCCAGTGCTCTTGGCACTGACTCCCCTACTGTTCAGAGAGCTTTGTGAGAAATTTGGCCTGGTACATGAGACAATTGAGACTATGTGCGGGCTAATTATGTGTGTATGTGTGAAAATATGCAACTTCACCGCAGTGCTGCATCCCTGACTATCACGTACTTCCTCCATTAAATGATTGAGCTGTTTGAGAAGATCTGAATAATCAAAGTCACTCAAATATCCTGCCACTGCACAGTTCTTGCTGTAGAGCTAAAGAGAAAGCAATTACCATGTGTACAACTAATACTTCCACCCTTTAAAAAGGGTGTTGACAAAATACCATTTGACTATATATATGCTGAAACACAAGTCTGGTTGATAGGGACATTAGAAACAGAGACATTGTTGAATTTTTTTTATATACTAAGACTAAGCGTAATGTAATTTTGCATTACTAGAGATCATAGACCAAATCCAATTTGGTTTGCTCCCATGAGTAATCCTACCAAAGTCATGAGTGAATTAGGCAAGCAGAATTGGGCCCTGGCAATTCTGATAGCAGCTCTGCTTTATTGCATACTCTTTCATTCAAGAACTGCCTTTCTGGTTAGTTCATGGATCAGGCAGGCCCCCACTACATGTACAGGTAAAGGCACGATGGGATTCTATATGTGATCTACACAATCACACCTCCTGCCATATCATACATGCATGCACACGATTGTGGGATTATAACCCATCACACCTTACTGTTGGTGCAGCGGGAGCCCCTCAGTTGAGGGGCTTCCAGCTGTGGGGCCCCCCCATGCACTCCCAGGTACAGGGTGGGTTGTAGCAGCCATGATCCCTGGAGCTCAGGGGTTTCACATACCCCCTGGGGAAGCTGCTCCCATCAGCTTCTGGGAACGGGCCGGATCCTGGAACCCAGTATCCACAACTGCAGCACTCTGGGATCCGGTGCTGTCAGGACCCAGAGTTGGTAACTGCTGGGGCTGAGAGTTCCCTCAGTTGCAGGACTCTCAGCCCCAGCTGGGCATGGTGTATTGATGGGGCTCCCAGCAGCAGGGGAGACCCTGCTACACTTGCATATTAAAGCTCAACAACAACCAACTCTAAAGTTAGTATACATCATGAACGACGTGTGCCAGGGCGACACGTAGGGTGTGCATGTGGGTGCACATGCACGCCGTGAGTGTGGCAGTGCACCCCCTACAAAAAGGCACTGCCAACAGTGTCAGTGGCGCCTGCAGGTGGTTGCCGCTCGCCACCCCGCCGCTGACACAGCCAACAGCATCTGCAGGCGGTCTGTGATCCCTGCTGGACACTGCCAATGCCAACACCGGCATCTGTGGGTGGTTGCTGACCCCCAGTGCCACCAACCCTGCCACTGCTGCTGTGCTCCCACCACTGCCATGCCCCCCCAGCCTCCGGGGGCGTGTGTCATTCATGACGTGTGCCCCCAGAGGCTGGGGGGACATGGCAACTGCCCACAAGCAGTAGTGGCAAATGGAGACCGCCCACAGGTGGACACAGCAGTGATGGCGGTGAGGTGGGGGGTGGCAAGCAGCAGGCGGCAAGCGGGGACATCCTGCAGCCACCATCTGTGCTGTCGGCGGCAGCAAGCAGTCCGTAGGGACCACCCACAGCCTCCAGTGGCCACATCAGCAGCAATGGGGGGTGGGGGGCAGCGAACACCTGCAGAAACCGGTGGCGGCTTCGGCAGTGGCTAATCTCAGAGGAAGCATGTGCCCACACCTACATGTCGCCTATGGTACACATTTTTGAAGTTTAACTTTATAGCTGGTTTAAGCTTTTTATGGTATGCTAAGTACTTTGCATGTGTAGCTGGCCTTAAGGCAATTGCACAATTAACCAATTAATTGCACAACACCTGTAATACGTAGAGGGGGCCTTGGAAGGGACATGCTGTTCCCTGTCTGGCTGTAGTGTAGTTCCCCGTTTGTAGTGTAAGCTTTTGATTTTGCCATTTTTCTTGGGTTTCCTAGATGACAGTGTTGTATGCATTTGTATTACCACTAGGGTACCCTGGGAAATATGGGGTTTGTTGTTTTTTTTTAAATCCATATTTTGAGATAACATCAGAGGTTTGTAGTGCTGCCCATAGTTTTTATATATAAACTTCAGAGACCCTTGATATTTTTTTCAGGTGGATTTTAGTTGTCTGAGTTTTCCATTGTTTCGAGCAGGGTTAAGAAAGCATAAAGCAGAAGCCACATTGTATTAGTATCAAGCAGTATTTCTACAAGATCAAACTGAAACTAATTAAAAAAGAAAACTTTGACATACCTGGAATTTGAAGTTGACAGCACCCCTAATTATTCAAACTTCATTCTATATAAGAACACAATGGAAGTCTCTTTAATTGCTGCTACTAATAATTAATTTTCTAGAAATATGCTCATCTCCGACTGGCGTGCCTGGCAGCTCAAAAGCCTTACTACACAAGCAAGCTATGGTGGAGTGGAATTATCCTCATGGGAGCTGGAGAGCTGGGGAATTTTGCAGCTTATGGATTTGCACCAGCCACCCTTGTTGCTCCATTAGGATGTGTGTCTGTCATAGGTGAGATGGTTGTTCCTATTTTTTTTATGGCGATATTTTAGTAAATGTATTCAAAATGATTGTAAGAAAAATATTAGAAGAATTGCAGAGAGAGGAGGAACCTGTCAGGGGAGGGATTGGTAAAGTTAACAATTTGAAAGTGAATGATTCATACAATTAGGAAGGTGACATTTTAAAATAAACCCTGTACTCAACACACACAAAATCTCTAGTAATCTGCTATTGCTTGTCTTGTACTGCAGCATGTAGTGATGGCAGGTTACCAATCCCCAATGCTTTGAATTACCCATTCTAGACTCTGCTCTCAATAGATATCCACCCATTGACTCCAGTGCATTTGGATTGTTCCGTGGTATTCAAATACTTCTGGATCTTTATCTGTGCTGCTCAGTCACTCATCACTGTAGTATAAGAGACCTTTTCCTGGTCTCACTGACCCATCACCATCTTCCATGATAACTTAAGCCTTGTCTCCACACACGCTTCTTCTGGAACTCCCTTTCCATCTTCCCTGTGGTTTGCAGGCACCTCCCTGCCTAAGCCTTGTAGAGTTGCACTTCAAAGCTTAGGCAGTGCTGAGTGACTTCTCTGGGCCAACACATCTGAGTGAATTTGCTGATAAATGCAAGTATAAGCCTGAAATAATTATACTATCATCAGATCAGTGTCTTTAATTCACACTCTCCTTGGAAGTTGATTAAGTGTACATAAATTGTTCTACCTCTTCTGATAGGAACATGTGATATTAAAGAGACCTGGATAATTCCAGAACCTTTGGTTTGTTGTGGGACTCTACCAATACTGAAGTCCTTTTCCTTCATAGAGCACATGTAGAAAACTTTAGACTAATCAATTTACAACTTAGGGCATATTTTATCTTGTACTTTATTTGGATATCTGTAATATTAATACCTTTACTGGATAGAAACAATTGGGTTAATATCAATTAGGGTGAGTTGATTTATTTTATGAGGCACTTCTTTTAAAATGTTGTTGCAGCTTTACTAGTGGAAGTGACAATAGATGGGACAGGGTAGCACAGAAGCTGTAGAGATAGGAAGTCACTGGGTCAGCTGCATCCCTTAAATAATGACATTTCCCAAAGAAGATTGACATGTGCAGTGCTGGTGTATCATGATGGTTCTACATATCCTGGAATTCATTCTGACACCATGGCAGTGTATTTTCATGGTCTGTCGGTACCTACCAGCTGTCCACTGGGACCTGAAAATGATACTACTTCCTGAAATATTTATTCAGCAATGGTGAGTTTTCTTCCCTGCAGACTGCCTGTCTGTAGCAGTTCTGTGTGTGTTTGTATCATCAAATAAGTGAGAAGAGAAGGAGTTGGCAGTTTACTGTATCCTTCACTTTTTAAAATAGTCCAGAATTTTGGCATCACATACAAAGCTATTGCAGCTATGCATCAGAATCCATGGCCCTTGAAATGATTTCTTACAGGAAGAAATTAAATAGTTACCTGGAGATCAGACAATATGTTGGTGTGATGTCTCCATATGTGATCTATAACTTGTAAATCTTACCCGTTTCATGTGTCTCTGAACACAAAAGGATATGGTAAAGACCAAAATCAATATTAACTATTACCTGTAATATTACCTAAGGGTTTTTTTTTTCTTTTAACTTTTCATTTCTTTATTTTTTTTCTGTTTGCTCCATGCCTTGCATTCAGCTGGGACAACAAAACTGTCCTGCTCAGAAATGGATTGTCTACATTAAAAATATGTCATTATTGCTTCTCCCCCTCTTCCTACCCTGAAGATGTATGAAAATATTTCCATAAGTATTATGGTTTGTCAGTGTCCTACCTCCCACTCTCTTTTTAACTGGACTAAAAATTTTGCTACAAAATATTATGAAAATTCCTTCAGTATTTCATATGCCATTCCCTCATACCCAGTCCAAGTATTATTTTCCTAAACTAAGCAATATGGAAGTATTAATATATATTAACCAGCAGATACATTTACTTTGCAATGCTGTAGCTTCTTCTGCCTGACCTCCCAGTACTTAGTCTGAGGACAAACAGATTTTTAGTTGGATAACCACTTAACTACATTAAAGGAGGGATGCAAACAGATGGCAGCACAAGTTGCAAAATTTTGATGGCTGCACAAGTTGCAAGCAAACAGATGCCCTTGCCCCTTGTCATGCTCCAAGTGCCCCAAACAGTTGCTGTGACCAAAGGTAGTCACAGTTTGTGATGCCTTAAATGGGACAACATCTGTTTGACTATTGCATGCCCTGGGAATCCCCCATCAGGGGGGTGTGGCTTCTGGGGCCGCCCACACATCCCTGCACAGATGATCCCACTCCAAAAATGACATCTGTTTACACCCAAGGGAAAATTAACTGGAAACATCAAGAAAGAGGAAATGGCCAAATTCAGTGCATTGAGGAAATCATCACGTTCAGTTATACTTCCTACCACCAGATGCTTTCTCCCTTATCTCATTTTCTTTATTAAAATTACTGCCAGGGGAACAATATTTTGTGAAGTTTAGGATCGCCTTTGGATCAGTGACAAACTGATCAAGTCAAACACTATCTTCTGTTTACAGCTGAGCAAATGGTAATGTAGGTCTTCCAATTTCACAGTTTGAGAAATATTTTTCACATAAAATTGTAGTCTCTTCTGCAGGAGGAGGAGGTTTTATACTGGAACTTTTGTCTTGTGCTGAAGTTGAATATGTTCCTTCACCTTCATAGATCACAGTCAAGTTAAGGTTGCAAAATTTAGCAGAATTTTCTTTAAGGAAAATTTTGTCTGAAGTTTGTTTTGAATGCACAAAACAGCCTTAATTCTGGAGCCCAGATTTTCTAAATATTTTTGGTGTCTGCTAAATAATGTCTTATATTTCTGTAGTATATATAATGGGCCTGTTCCCAGGACTGGGTCCCCTGTATGTATCATTGCATATCCTGCAGTACAGATTCTGCAGTTATACTGATCTGGTTATTTTAATCATGGTCAAACAGTGAAAAGCATATGTCTTGATTCTCACAGATGATGAGTTTAATGAATCTCTTGGAGGCACCCACTGCTATAGGTCAACAGTAGTAGATTAATCCAAAATCATATTTTTAATTATATATTATTTTTGTGCTTTTGAAATGATGTGAGCTCCTGCATTTGTTCAGGGTTTTAAATAGTTTGAAAAGACAAAGTCAGATGTTCTCTTCTGCAGAGAAGGAATCAATGAATATCTAAGGAACAACTAATGAGTAATGCCATATTTTCTTGCATATAACATGTATCTTTTCCTCCAAAATTGCTCCCCCCAACCCTCCCGAATTGAGGTGCATGAGTTAAGTGGGGAAGCTGTGTTTCTGCCTCAGATAGAAGCACCCTGCTTTGATTTCTGCTCCACAGTGCAGCATCTGTTGCATTACTATGTGGGTAGCTGAGAAAGTAAGTTGATTTAAGGGTTCATTGTTCTTCATTCCAGAGGTGCTAATGATCATCTCTCCTTTTAAATAGTCTTGATATTCCACTAATCAAGCTAACATTTTTAGGGCAATTTTGCTGCTTGCTAGCTGTTTCTGATCTCTCTCCTCCTACTTCACATCTTTGGAGATTCTTTAGGTCTTTTCAAAATCATAGATCCACCCATGGAGAAGAATCTTTAAAAGCAGCTAGGATTTGAGCTTTAGTTAAGCAGGAAAGGGAGGGTGAGTCAGCTGAAGATTAGGCTCTGATTCTACTCTATACAGCCATAACTCTGAAAAAAAATCTTTTTTTCTTCTTTGTTCTATTGTTCAAAAAACAGGTGCATTCAGGAGTGTGTTATACTGGAGAACATACAACATACAACTAATGTGATCTTTAAAGACTTTTTAATATTTAAAATTTAAAAATTTTAAAAAGTGTTTTAATTAACATTAAGTCATCCTTCTTTTCTCTTTTTGTTTATCATTTGTGCCTGCAAAATTAAAGACGACCTATAGTATCTGAGACCTTATCTTATATAGCCTTTATCATTACATGCAGAATTGCTTTCAGCACACAATCCTGCTAGGGTGACACTGTCTGTAGTTTCATAGATCTTTTCCCAAATGATTTTTGGATTAAGATATTGCCTCTGTTTGAATACGAGTACAGCTAGAGAACAGTGCTTTTATAGAATATCTAGTACACAGGCCCCCCCTTCTGAGAATATGAGTTCCTAAGAAATGTATTAGTGAACAGCAGCTCTTAAATACTTTCCAGAAAGTTAATTTCAGATCATTTCTTGAAATGCATGTCATGCCAATGAATGCCATGGCTTTCAAGGTTCTCTCCTCTCTTGTTAAAATGTGTGTGTATGTGTAAGAGAGAGAGAGTTGGGCCAGCTGTAGAGTTTTCTCTTTTGCTATCAGCTCTCTGATCATTGGGTTATTTTTTAATTGTAAATATAGAAACTAAGATTGGAAGAGTATTTTATAACATCTTATCCACTGACTTTCCAGTTCTGCATCTGCCACATTTGAAACGCCCCAACTTCAGCATGCAATATTGATAAACATGCCTTCATTTGAATGCCTTGGTTCTGTAACTCCTTCCTTCCCTTTGTATTCATTACATTGGTAATATCTATCTTGTTTGCCAAGAGGAGGCTTGAGTAGTCCATTAACTATTGTCTATTTGTTTGCATGTTTAGCTTCTTGGCACACCTAGCCTGTAGTTTAACTCTGTGATATAGGCTGTCATGATTCTACTTTATCCCCTTTCAAAATTCTCTCCTTTATATGAAGTATATTAACATATGCTAGGAGATGGGCTCTAAGGTTCTATCAAATTTATCTAGACAAGTGCTTGGAAGAACACTCATTATCCCACTCTCAGACCTCCCACCAACATAAACCATAATAGATAAGCAGTCTAATTATTTTTCTCCACTTATCTTTCCTTTCATACAGGGTGCACCTACACATACAATTAATTCAAAGCAACAAACTCCAGAGCAGTTTGAGCTGGAGTAAACTACTACAAGGCACAGCATCTACATGTGCACCTGAGACAGTAGCAATTTGAGTCAGGGTGGAGCAGTTTGTTAGGGATGCTCGTGCCCTGCTCTGCTCCCAGCTTCAGGTGGCAGTGTTGGGTGGTGAAGAATCTCGTTAGGGTATGAGAGTGCTGAAAGTGTGGAGCTGTGAGGCTATGCAACAGGCAGGAGTCTGGCTCCCTGCTTGGGTTGGCTGGGTGCAAGTTACATCTGCAGTCAGTATCTACGCAGGCATTTAATTGCAGTTAATTACTTTTCCATAAGATAATTCTGTCCCTGACAGTAATATCTTACAGTGGTGTTAATTTACTGAGGCCTAATACTGTCACACATGTAGAAGGTGACACTTTACTCTGCAGTTAATTAGTCTACTGGTCTATAGTAAAGTGCATGTATAGACACAGCCACAGCCACCCAGAAGAGAGACTGTATCTAAGCTCCATGCCAGATGATTTGGATTCAGGTCTTGTTTATTTAAAAAAAACAAACAGAACTAACACATTCACTGAAGACATTTGGTTCTGCTGCCGTGCTTGAAATTACTGTGTTTACTCGAATATAAGATGAGGTTTGTCTTGCATTTGCATACAAGGACACTTTATTAAATACATTGTCTATCATTAAACTAGTGCCAAAAGCAGCATGTGCTCAGTAATGGAAACCAGCTATGAAATTGATTAAATGTAGCCAACACTGAGCATAACTATATAACACATGGCCCATATCGGGCAAACATACCAAGGAGAACCATTATTTTTTTTCTTTTCTGAGGCCCTTAAAAAAAAACAAACCAAAAAACAGGCATTTGCAGGAACAAGCACAGGGCCTGGAGGTACTGCAATACTAGGCTGACTTCTCCAAGTGCAGAACAAGCTCCAAAAATGCTAATGGGCACTTTTTATTTTGGCCCTTAAAAAAAAATCCAAGCAGGTGTTCCCTCTGTAGGGAACTGCCACCAGGCCTGGAGGTCCTACAATATAAAGCTAGTACCCAGGAGGGCCAGAGCCAGCCTTGACCCCTTCCTCTTAGTGCCCAAAATGCTACATTTGAGATATATATATTTGCAAAAAATGCTGCAACTTTTTTTGTAAAAATATATGATTATACATATAAAAATATATCCTGCTGTATCTCAGAAAAGAGATGCACAGAACCAGACAATGGTAATACTAGAAAATTTAGCATCTGCCCTAGCTAATTTATATATCACCTCTCTTTTCTTCACTGTGTAGCATTCAGAAAAAGAAGTATTTCAAGTATTTATTTCAGTGGACTGAAATTTGCATGCTGCAGTAGTACACTGACAATGAATACAAAACAGCCTATATTACACTGATGCATTAGAAGACAAGATGTTTTCAAGAAAACAAGCTGCTGAATTAAGCCTTTTTTGCTTTTGCAGCAAATAGTTTCACTTAGCATAACACTGATATTGGAGCAAGTCCTAAGCCTTTCAGTGCAATAATAATAATGTTTTAGAAAATGAGTTCTGGGTTTTGCATTGTGGCAATGGGGAACACCTGCGGGGGTTGGAGGCACCAGGGGCAGATCCTGATGCTCCCGAAGAAGGGAATGGGGACACTGACGCCACAGAAAACTTACCTTCGTGGCAGGCTGAGGTGGAGAAAAAGCCGTGTGAGCTGGCATTCCGCCGGCTCTTCAAATGGCTGTCGATCAAGCTGGGTGGTGGCCAGCTGATGACATCAGCTGGGGCCGCCGCTGTGGGAGATTCAGAAACCTCGCCAGAAGCCAGGTCAGGGGTGGGAAGCCAGCTGGTGAGACACTGGGCACACCAAGACCTGGTGTGCCAGCACGAACAAGCCCTACAACCCTGCCCCATGGCAGAGGGGCGAGGGCAGGAGCTGGTACTTGGCCAGGACTTCACAAACTTTGGCCCCAGAGCAATAGAGGCTCGAGGTCAGTGATTCTCCTTAAGAAAAATGACTGGCCTTATCTACCCCAGCCCTGAGTCCTGCATCTCAGGCCTCTGGGTTGGCATAGGGATTGGGCAGGCTGAACTCCTAAGCCTGTGCCCCATCCACAGCTGAGGAGGTGGACGCCCCTCAGGGCAATGCATGAGTCGTAGCCCAGAGTTGGTGCGGCAACACAAGGATCCATGTGGCTGGTGAGTGGATAGGGTGTAGGGGAGGTGGAGCCCCAAGACCAACCACAGCGAACCCATGACTATCCCATCTTCAGGTCAGGGGGAAGGAACACCACTGAACCCCACCTTTTACAGTTCCATTAAGTTGTGACAGGTGAGTTGGGGGCCCAGACCACAGAGTGGGAACATATTCACAGTGCCAGCTGGGGGTGCCACATGTATGCATGCCAAAATGGGCTTGAGCTTCCATTTTCTCCTTGGCTTGTGTAGGTAGCTGCTATTAACATCTGTTTCAGAGTAGGTCTAAGATTCCATCAGATATTGGTGTTTTTTTTAACCAAATCATTGAGATATTGCTTTATCTGAGCCTACATCTATCAAGTGCTAAATATTATGGCAAAAATTTTAGAAGTGCTGAAGTCCAGGCTTAGCTAGCAAAGTCCCATTAGTTTTCAGTGGGATTTCAGATCCTTTGGCACTTTTGAAAATTTGTCTTTAGGCAGCTAAAGACCTGGCCTGTGGCCTGAAAAGCATTCAAACTAAGGGCCCAAACATAAGTACACCCCTGTTTGTGTAGTATGGTCCAACTTAATGATTAGAAAATCACAATATTTAGAGCAGGAAGATGCTTCCAGATGGTGGCTGGGCTTTAGGGGTCTGACTCTCAACTCAATAAAACCAACCCTCTTCAAGGACTTCTACAGCTGAGTAGATCAAACAATGCAGTGATGGCTCCAATTAATGTATTTCTGACTAACAGTAGCCCCAGCTTAGCTTAGTTCATTATTGCTCAGTTGAGTTTAATGTGTTGATGCTTTAAGGGCATGTCTATATGTGATACTATGTCACCATAGTGATGCATTACGGAGATGAAGCATCCATGGGTGTCTGTATGTGACCAGCAGCCACTTCGCCATAGTGGTGCAATCCCTGTTATAATGCACTGTGATGACTAAGTAGCTGCTAAAAATAACTGTGCACCTTACATACAGCACAGTACAGGTGGTTACAGTGCCATGCTTTAGCACTCCCAAAAGGAAGTACTAAACCATGGCACAGTAACAATGTCACCATAGGGCAATGTGTAGATGCGCCCTAAATGCCTTATCTCCCTGACCAAGAATAATGATGGAGAAGGGGGAGGGAATGTAAGTATGGAGGATGTTGAACACATGCTCTATTGTAGAGGGGAGGAAGGGAAACTTGGGGGATCTGGTGTGTGAAGAATGAAGCACTCAAAGCCCCACAAATAGGAGAAAAGGGCCATGTATAATGGGGTACACACACAGTCCTGGGAATGGAGGAGAGCTTGAAGGGCCCTACTATAAGAGGCATAGGAGAATGGGGTGCACACTTAATCCCTGTCATGGAGAGAACTAGAAAAGGGATACACATAAAGCTTCTGTAAGTGGGCAAAAATGTGGAACCCTGGCACAGAATCTCTGCTATTGGAGTGGAATTCTGTACAGAAAGTCCCTGACATTGAAGAGGAAGGATGGTTGCGTACAGGTAGCTTGTGGGGTGCTTTTGCAACATTAAAATCTGCAATGGAAGAATGTAAGGAGCCCCTGGTGTGTGCAATAACCCAGTTTACAAAAACAATTATATCTGTTTCTGCTGGTCTAATCTGGCCTAGTTTTGGATATGTACGGTTGACATGGACTATGTTTTCAAACTTTTCCCCTGTCTCTATTGAAGCTGAGATTTTCACAGTCCCTTGACTCCTGTAACTATGGCTTTAACCAAGACACCAATATTGTAAGATTCATAATAGCATTATGAGAGCTGGCAGCACTGGACTTTTGCAGGTGGTACTCAGCATCTTCCAGGGCCAAGTCTTATATCTTTCCTTCTCTAGTGTAATGTATTCATCAACCTTTATGACAAGAGCATAGGCTAAAAAAATGTCCTATTACTGAGGCATCATTTCATTAAGCTTTGGTTCTTTGTTGTTATAGCAACTGTCTAGATAGGTGGCCTGATACGGAATTTGTAAGAGCTGTGACTGCAGAAAAATAGAGCAGTAATTTAGTTTCTACTCTAACTCGGTTTGCTTTTATTCCCTTCTCTTTTTTTTTTTTTTTTTAGTTAAATGGCTCTGTTTTTGCAAGGTGTTGCTTAGATACCAATGTCTTTTACTCAACAAAGCAGTCATCTTAATGTTGGACAAGGAAAACTTTATCACCTATGTAGGTAAAGCTATGAGATGCACGCTCACAAATAGTTCCACTTTATTGGTAACAGTAATTTAGGTAGAGTTCTCTATAACTCTTTATATCATATATATCTAAGCTGCTTAGAAAAGAAATACAATATATTTCTGAGGGTGTGGACAGACAGATAAACTATACCAGAGAGTCGACTAACTGTATACTAGCTTCTCCTGGTAACTCTTTCCTGTGTGTGCTTTGACATTTGGTAAGTGGAAGCTAAACTGGGGAAGCTTATCCCTGGATAAAACAGAGTTAAATTACCATGATTTAGCTACACATGAGACAGTTATTATTGTAGAGTAGGTAATGTGCTAGCCCCTCTTTTGCCTTTAACTTAATGCTGTTTGTTCATCTGTCCATTCATTTTGAGAGATTTTCTCCTGATTGGACAAGTATGAAAGTCCTGCCAAACACTATCTGTAGTTCGTTCTGTGTATCCACTGATGTGAAATGCTTTACAAAGCTCAGAACACATCAGGTGGCTTGGTACACATGGAGTTACGGAGAGAGAGTAAGCAGAAAAAAAGTTAAATTACTTTTTTCAGGAATCACACCAGGTGTTTCTAGCATAGGCAGGAGAAGACTGAAACAGCATCCTTGGCTTTAGGAACAAGGCCATCCAGATATCTCTCCTTCTTAGGATATCCAAGTGAACCTAACAATTAAGACTCCTCTCTGAAAGTCTCGTTGTCCCTCTCGTGCTCTCTCTCTCTCACGCACACACATCCTTTCCTTCAGTCAGAACATTCCAGACTCTCTT
>NW_005842282.1:1475186-1501444 GCF_000455745.1 Alligator sinensis | reverse complement strand
AGTGTTCCCCCCAATGGACCCCCCCCCCATCACCCCACCTCCCCCTCTCCCTCTCCCTCACCCCCAGCTGACTCCCGGGACCTAGTGCCCAGGCAGCCCCACTCCAAACACACCCACCATACACCCCTATCACCCTGGCCCCAAGCTGTCATTGCCCCACGACTTGGCCCAATGATCCCAGCCTCGCCCACCCATCCCACTCCTGAACACTGTTCCCTGCCCACCCAGAGACCCATAGTGAATTTGGTGAGTTGGTGTGTGTGTGTGGGGGGGGGGGGGGGGGGGGAAGTCCTTTGTAAATCCAGATTAGAACTGGTGATGGGGTTGACCCAACTCACAACAGCTCATCAAAACTCCCTATGTGGCCATTGGGCCCAAATAATTGCCCACCCCGGTCCTCATTAAAGCAGCACACAAAATGAGGCCGGAGCAGCCCTTACACCAGGATTGGACAGGTGGTACCGTAGGAAAAGAATTCTGCTCTGTTATACCAGAAAAAAGGGAGACTTCTCCAAAGTCAGTGGAGGTTTAATCTGAATATATAACTTATACCACTGTAACAGCTTTGATTCAGATGGCCCTGCTCCCAGTTCCTTGATCATACTACCAGGACACCTCAGTGAACTGTCAGGCAGAACAGCAGCCTTGATAGATTTTTTATTCCTTACCAAGATCAGATCCAGTACTTATAAAGCATTATATAATTTATGACATATGTGAGACGTGCTTTTTCTTTTTCAGGTAGTGCATTTATTTCAGTCTTGTTCCTAAAAGAAACCATGAGGGCTGCTGATATATTGGGTAAGTAAGCAGTTGCTAACATAAGCATGTGTGGTACCATATGCTTAGCAAGCTGTAACCCTCCAATTCCTCTCCTTCAGCACTCCCACTTCCCCCGTCCAAACGTTTCAAGACATATACGGTACTTTAAAAACTGGGCACAAGTGACAAGAAAGACAATTGTATTTACATCTGAATATGAGAGTGTTGTAAAATCTTTTGCACTTGCAGCTATACCTTAACATATATATATATGGCTTATCTTAAATTTATTTTTGTTGCCTATTTTTAACTCAGGGATAATTAGTATTACATTTGTGAACTCAAGGAAATTTCAGGAGAAAAGACAAGGCGATCTAATGAACTATTCATTTAAATTAAAAGATTTTCACTGCAGAGATATTACATAAAGCAAGTTCAATTGAAAATGACAGTGCCTACTCTTTTGGTACAAATTTAGTCACTTCAAAGAGCAGATGATCATGTTGTCAAATGCTTTATCAGGAAACATGATCTTTGCTGTAAAAGCAAGTAGGCTTTCTGGCTACATTGTTGTATATCACAATGATCTTGCTCAAGCATTTTAACAGAAAAAGACAGGCAGGTTTCAGGTTTTGTCTTTTAAACCATGCTCTTGTGGGCAGGCTACAAACAGGGCCATTGTGCCGTCAATTTTTTTGTGGGGGACCACATGGCTAAGCTGATCAGGATTTATTCTGTCATGTGATGAGTGCCACAGCTGTTCTTGTGAACATTTTGGAGAAAGATGCTTGGTCCCATTCCAACAATCTTATAATATTTATTTATGTTTTGTATCCAAGTCTGCCAACTCAGCTGATACACTGAGAATTCACCCCTCAACCAGTCACGTCTCCCCTCCCCCCTCCATCTTATGCATCACACATTGCTTTAACTAACGCCTAACACTGATTTATTTTATTTCTGTGAGTTTGACTTTGCAAGGAGGATTTAACAATGTTGCTACATTCCATAGGAATGAGCTGTATAATGGGAAATATGGTGATGTTTTTGCAAGCACATAAATATAGAACAGTTCTGCTTTTCCAGAGAAGCTGTGTGCTATAGCAGTGCCAACAATGTCCTCCTGATGTGCTTTGTTTTGTGTTCTTGAACCTCATGTTCCCTATTGATTTATTGATTTGCCAAGAATTTTTAAAGATTACTTCAAAAAAATTGATTAGCTAATATCATACCTAATCCAGTACAGTTTATGAGCTCAGGACCAGCCCCCTTGCATCTCCATACCTCTGTGCACATCTGTGTTTGTCAGCTGGCTGTCCACAGGGCAGAAGTTCCAGGCTTTTATTAAAAGCACAATAATGCAAGTTTGACCTTGAAAGGGGCCCCTACAACCAAATGACTGACTATCCTCTTGCATATCAACCTGTTATAAAACAATTTGTTGGTCTGTAAGTATCACAGGGAGTGGCTACAGGTCTGGTCTTGGAGTTGGAACGTATCTGTTGCACTGACTGCCTTAGTGACATCAGAGGAGTTGCACTGATTGACACCAGCTGAAAATCTTGTCCTTTGTCTCAATAAACAGCCTATCATTTTAGTCATTGATGACTTGTGGGAACCAGCTGTAACTGTCAGAAACAAGGGACATGAGTCTCCTTTGTTTTGCTTTTGCTTAAAGTTAAGCCCACTTAAAGATGTCATGCAGAGTTAGGGACTTAATTCAGCACAGTGTAAAACTGTGCAGACAGTTTTGTCTGCATTCTGAAGGGATTCCTTGGAATTTGCCTGGAGTTTATTTTAAAATTGCATTAGTTAGTGCTCCAAATATGGGCCATCCAGTTACCTCATGATAGAGCTGATTCAGTGGACTTCATTTTATGCTAGGAATTCTTTTTAAATAGACCTAGAGGGTAAGTTAGACAATGGTTATGTGCGTTGTCCATGTAACATGTGTTGTTGTTTTTTAAAGGTGGAACTCTGACAATCGTAGGAACATATCTGTTGGTAACCTTTGCTCCAAATTTAACCCAGGAGCTCACAGCAAGAAAAATACAGAACTACTTAGTTAGCTGGCAGTTCTTGATCTGTGTGGTGAGTTTTTTTGTGATTCTCTAAGTCAAAATATCTTGACTTTTTTTTCTTTTGCAAAGTAAGTCTCAGTGTCAAACTGCTACCCTTGCAACAAATTATTTTGAATGTACTGGTCATAGCCATATGCTGCAGATCAGCTCCTTGAAAGTTTTTCCCTTCTCTGTCTCTTGGGTTCAACAGAGCCTGACAGCTTTACTGCCATGAATTGTTAATCAAAATTTGAATTTGAATTCAAATACCAAAATCCCCCTTTGATTAGAGCTGGAGTGTACAAAGCTTCAAAATCTACCCAAGTTCTTTGATGCATTCTAATTAGCTTCAGGAACAAGAGCAGAGTGAGTAGGAGGACTGTCTGCGTCTCTCTCCAAAATGCAGAAAAATAGCTGCTTCCACTGGAAGTAGACTGTAATATGTAAGTTCCAGAAACCTAGACTTTTTTCCCTGGAAAATGATTTACTAGGGTTATTATTGATGTTTGTACTTCACAATGCTCCGCTTTCAATAGGAGGAGACTTCAGGATGCCTAGTTAAAACATTTAGAGCCTAACTAGCCCCCTGGCCTTACCCCATGGCCTCAACTATTCCCAGCCAGTTTGCTAGCTTACAAAACACAAGATGGGAGATCTGTAGATGGAACTATTGATTAATTATTAAGTACAAGACAACACTAAATAGCAGTTCCTTTTTTAACAATCTATCAAATGTGTATTTTCAACACCCTTGAAAGATGGTGATAAAGAACAGCAGAAGAGACTAGGAGTCTTTTTCCATACATCAAAATGTGTGTTTTTAATCATGCAGTAGAATTATTTCTGAGACCCTTTGTGGAGACTCAGTTGTACAAGGGGATGAGAGTGTTAAGGATCAAGTATCCTGTTTATAGCATTAAAATTGGGCCCTTCAATAGTTTTCAAAACCTGATGTTTTAAGGAATACCTTTTAAATAGCTTCCCCAAACTCTTAAAACAGCTTTTTAGGGATATTTGAGACATGAAATCCCTATTCCAATCCTGGTGTGACCACAAGTTTTAGAGAGTGACTCACTTTATCAAAATGTCAAGTGACAGTTCAGTGTTAATGAATTAACACATTTCTCAGAATCAATAGGCTCTTTGGAAAGGGGCCGCCCTCGGCTTCACGAGATTTAGGCCTTGATCCAGCAAAGCACTTAAGTGCATTCTTCAATGCCTTTCAGGGTGGGTGCCTGGAAGAAATTATAAGAGGATGGTAGGGAACCCCTGTGCCTTATTTAAAATAAATAAATAATAAATAAATAACCCTACCACATTGATTAGCTAACAGTTTACCTAATGCAGCTTATGTGTTGAGTAATCACCCACTTGTATCTGGATATCTTCACAGATGTTGGTGGGAAGGTTGTCACCTGGCAGCTAACACTATGTCTTGCCATGTACCCCTTGCCCTTAGTCATTCTGTTCCATCACCATGATGAGCTAGCTGTACCTTTTATTTCTTGCTCCCACTCTTGAGTTTCTCATCTTTCAAATTCACATGGCACTCAAGTCCAGAAGCTACCTCCCCACCCTTATTGTTCATGACTCCACTAATTCAATGAGTCCACCAGTCTTGTCTTCTCCCTTGCTCTTTCAAATATCCACATCTGGACCTACAGCACAGCATGGGGAAAATATAAGGAAAGAGAACAACCAAATATCCAACATATGTCCTTTGATTCTATTGCCACTCATTGAGCTAGTAGACTTGTTACCTTTCAGAATTGGCTTTCATCTGTTTAGAGCTTCCTATAGCTAAGGAAAGAAGAAGACTCAGGTTTTACTAAAGGATAAGCTAGCCATTCTAATCAAGCTTGGAAGTACCCAGGTGGCACAATGATGGGTGCTAATACAAATCCGAATATAAGTATTCTTCTTGGAACAGGAAGCTTTGCCCCTTTATCTATTTGTAAATGCCTAGCATAACTTGGGTGGTGTTTTATATAAACAACATAGGAAAAGTTTCATAGTTTCATAGTTTCTAGGGTCGGAAGGGACCTGGGCAGATCATCTAGTCCGCCCCCCTGCCATGGCAGGAAAGAGTACTGGGGTCAAACGCCCCCAGCAAGATGGTCATCTAACCTCCTCTTAAAACCCCCCAGGGTGGGAGCCTGCACCACCTCACTTGGAAGCTGGTTCCAGACCCTAGCCGCCCTGACAGTGAAGTAGCGCCTCCTGATATCCAACTTAAACCTTCCCTCTGCCAGCTTGTGACCGTTATTCCTGGTCACTCCTGGCGGTGCCCGGGGGAACAGGGACTCCCCCAGTGCCTGTTGATCCCCCCCTGACTAGTTTATAGCAGGCCACAAGATCCCCCCTCAGCCTTCTCTTCTGGAGGCTGATCAGGTTCAGGTCCCGTAACCTTTCCTCATAGGACCTTCCCTGCTGTCCCTTGATCATGCGAGTGGCCCTCCTCTGGACCCTCTCGATGCTGTCCACATCCCTCTTAAAGTGTGGCTCCCAGAACTGGACACAGTACTCCAGCTGCGGCCTGACCAGTGCCGCATAAAGGGGAGGATCACCTCCTTGGTCCTGCTTGAAATGCATCTGTGGATGCACGACAAGGTACAGCTGGCCTTCCTAGCCGCCTCCCCACACTGCCAAGCCATGTTCATCTTGGAGTCAATAATGACTCCAAGATCCTTTTCCACCTGCATGCTGACAAGAGGGGAGTTCCCCAGCCTGTAGGTATGGTGCCGGTTGTTCCTCCCCAGGTGCATCACCTTGCACTTGTCTGTGTTGAACCCCATCCTGTTCTCCTCCGCCCATCCTTGTAACCTGTCAAGGTCCGACTGTAGCCTGTTGCTCCCTAAAGTTGTAGCATTTCTAGGGTAAAGGTATTTAGAGGCAAGATGGTACAAGAGTTTTTAATAGGCAGATTTTTTAAAGGTAGCTACAGAGTGTAGTCGACTGAAAAATACAACAGGAAGTTGTTCCTTGTGAGAAGAAAATTGTCTCCATGTGACACCCACTGCTTTTGAGTTCTACGAAGGCAGAGTGACCTTTCCCCATGAAACAACTTTCGGGACTGAGTCCTGAGAGTCATGATTTGAGATTTTGCAGTAATGTTACCATGCTCAAACTAAAACTAAAATCCTAGTTTGCTTTTTTGCTTTTCGCTTATGTGACCTGCATAAGCCATCAATTATAGATGAAGCTCTTACGTTTTCTTAACTATAACAGAAATCTAGTGAACATTTATTTGAGTAGTTAATATTTAACACCTATGAAAGCAGGTTCAAAGCTTTTCAGCTTTTCCTGCACAATGCCTAAAGGAATGAGCATCTTTCTGATTGATGGTCCCTACATTGCCCAGAAAAGTAATCTTGGGAATTGTGGTATTCCGGCTAATACCTTCTGAGAGAGAGAGCTGTTGGTGTAATGGAAAACATGGTCATAAAAATAATGACAATAATGATGATGATGGCCTGATGTCTGTGAACAGACTTTTGTGTAGATTAGTTCTCATAATTATTTTCAGCAGGTAGAGTTCTTCCATGGCTTCTAAACAGAGAATCTTCACGTGGATATGCTCCAAATATACCACATTGCTGATGTTTATGTTTAACATTAACTTAAATAACAGCAACAAAATACAAACATCTGCTTAAGCTTTTTCCTCAAGTTTGGCTGTTCCTAGGAATTTCCCTGCAGGACCTCATCTATCATAGCTCCTAACTCCTCCTACCTTATAAGAGGGATTACAAGGTCTTTCTAAGGTTTTAGCATAATATAAGATCCTTCTCCTAGCATGGATACTTCTGCACTTCAGTACAATGTCAAGCACCTGTCAGCATGACTGAATGCAAGAGTCCTGAATACACAGGGTGGATTCACATTTCTTTAATATGACACTGGTTGCTCTTAAAAAGAAAGAGGCTGTAACAGGTTTATGTAATATCCCTTAGTGGTGGCCCCCCCCCCCCCCCCCCAATAAAATAAAATAAAATAAAAAGAGAGCTCCCTTGCTCAGCTTCTAGGTGTTAGATCACCAGCAGATAGTTGTTGGAATGCCTCTCAATAATAGCCAAGCCTTGAACTATCTTGGCGTAGGTTTAGCTCTGTGAATTGAAAGGTGAGTGTGATTTACTAGTACATATAGGGTGGTACTTCCTGTGAAACAGTGGTAGCACTTCAGTGTCTGTGTACAAGAGGTCATGCCCAAGGACTGTTGTGTTGATGAGCTTTGATGACAGGATGAAAGCTAGTGCTGCCCTTTCAGTTGAGGATGGTATCTTGTAATGGTGCTCAGATGATATAAAAAAGAGTCAGTACCTGAAATTCCCTTCCTACAATGAAATGTCTTTATATAAGAAGCATATTCAAAGGGGCGTTCTTCCATTCTGCTGGCACATCATTATCAAAGCAGCATTTGTCACTGCTGTAGTCCCACAGTATGATGCATTCATCTTGAGTGAAGAGGTATTTGTGAGCCAATGGAAGAGATTGAAGCACTGCTGACTTTGATTGCTATCACCTGTTTCCCTCAACTAGCTGTCAGAGTTTATGACAGGAAGGGTGGGGTGAGATGACGTGTTTGTTAGGTCCCAGCATGAACTTTTTCACTTTTCCTAATTTAAATATTACTCTTCAATGCACTGAAGAAAGCTGTGGTGACTCTGTTGAGCCCAGCTGTCTTACATTAGTACGGAACTTGGGGAAAGAAGTGACAAATCAAGCCTATTTTCTATCATATTTTAGCCTTCCCCTTTATCCAATTCGTTGTTGCATTTTGTTTGCTGCAGTGAGGAATAGCCTTGAAGAGAAATGTGTTGTCATCTGTAATGACAAATTGCGTAGATTGTTTAGACCAGAAAAGCACATTGAACAAATAGCTCTTACTATTTGTGTTTTTCATATTCAAAGTATTTTAAAATTATTTTAAAATAGATTTTGATATTTTTAGAGTGGAGGAAAAAAAATCTGGCACATTTGCAGCATAAATAATTATATTAGACTAAGTTATCTGTCCAGTGCTTTTGGGAGCAAAAAATGAGTATGGAGTCCCGTAGAAAAAAATGATTTAAGAAAATTGTGGTTTTTTAATATTTTCTAATTGTGTAATTTTTTTTTAGTTAATGTTGAACAGGATTTAGGTAAATTAGTTTTACAGATTACTGGTACAGTCTCTCTTTTTAACAAAAGTGAATGCTTTAAAACTGTAACCGCAACCACAGAATTGTCAGTCTGTGTGTAGATGTTTCATTAGTGCAACCAACAAGAACCCTTTTGGATTCCAACATTGCCTCTATGAGTCTGCTTGGGCCAGAGGTGAAACCAAAGTTTAAAGAAGAAAATAAATGTGAGTGGAAAGCAGGAGAAGAAAACTAAAGGTTGATCTAGTGATCACTTTCATGGAAAAATATTGAGAATAACCACTGCAGAACTCAGATACCAAAGTGATAGACTACCATCTCTGTGCCTTCTTCCCTCCCTGCCCTAAATTGCTATCCACCCATGAACTCTGGGTCCCATAGAGGTGGTTGAGTATCCTTCTTCTGCTACTAGGATCTCCAGTATCATTTTTCTAAGACACCCCATCTTACATGGCCTGCCGAGCTTCCCACAGGATTCTCCAGCTCCAGCAGCTGTTGTGTTCTGTACGTTAGGGATACCATGTGAGGGAATGAGGCTCTTGAAGTACCCTCACCTCAGTCTGAGGCTTTTTGTGATAGGTAGGAGAAAGACTTCCACCTGTAGGACTTTGGATTGGGCTGGCAGTGTGGGGCTCTCTTCCTTTTTGAGTGCAGTTTCTACTCTGCTCAGCTACCCGGCCTTTAGCATCTGGTGGTCTTCATAGCTGCCCCATGGAACGAGAGCAGCTGGCAGCACATACTATAACCAAAATGCTGTCAGATCAGGGTGCTCAATAACAGCACTATGAAGCTGTGAGTGGAAGGAAAAAAATCTGGGGGAAGAAGGTATCACTTTGATCACCAGCCTTCCTTAGTGGTTGCACCCATGTTTTAAGCCCCAAATTCCATAGTTACTCAATATGCGGAAACGTCACCGATCTACATGGGAGTTCCTGCAGGATCGGGCCTGAGGGGCATATAAGGTTCCCCGTATCTCAGATGCTGATGTTCTTAAGAAAAAAAGGTAGCTATGCTGTTTACCTTATACCACTGAAATAGATAGTGAGCAATGGGCTGCTTCTTTTTGAGACTGAAGCTGGGAATTGGATGCAGAATATTCCATACAGCTCAGGAAACACAGTGTGGCTCCAGTCAGCTTGGTGCTTCCCTTAGCAGGCCACCTGAGGGCTGCTTTCATGTATGCTTGCTACTGATACCCTCAACCTGAACAAGGACACATTGTGCCTGAAAGCTCATCTAGCCTCTCTCCAAATATACACTTGGTTCAATAAAAGCTATCACAAAAGAAAATGAATAGTCCCAAGTAGTCATTCCAGCGGCTGGCAATAAATGGGCCCTGAACATAGCCCCTGCACCTGTAGCAGGGAAGGGAATGGAGTAGGAGCATTAGAGCAATTACTGTATCAGCTGAATATTCCCTTTAGGGTCATGCTCCTTTGGCTGGTTAAACATGATTTAGGCCAGCTTTGAATGTCTGGGATGCTACACAGACTGTCCTAATACAAGGTAGGGCCTATGCTTGCTGCATTTTTCACCCTTTGAATCTTGCCCTGGGAGAAAATGACAGTACATGCTTGTTTGTAGATGGGCTGCTGGTTACCTGCCAGATTCTGTTATTCCCAGGAGCCATTTCATTCACTGCCCATTCTTTCTGAGTGAAGTTTTATGTTGACAGGTAGTCACCTGTTTATGCTACACCACAAAAAAACACATTTTATTCTTGAATCATTTTTTCTACTGGACTCCATACTCATCTTTTGCTCCCAAAGGCACTGGACAGATAACCCTGTAGCTGATAATAGCTAGGCTGTTTTGTGCAGTTGATAATATAGAAATATCTCTGTACTGGCAAGAGAGCAAGAGTTAGTATGGGAATCTCTAAGAGATTCACATTAATAGCAAAGCTAGTAAATTTAACTGTCAATCTGGAAGATGGGGATGATATTCAGGGGAGCAAGTGTGGATTGTATACAGTGTAAAGATGCAGCAGCATCAAGACCCTGCAGGGCTGTCTCTGATAGTGCGTCATTGAGCTTTGCCAGTGTCCTTCCTGTCATGGAACCTTCTAACAGGTAGGTGGCTAGCAAGTGATTTGAAGATCATTGCACAGAATAAATACTTTCCCTCTTGATATAAGTGGCAGGAGGTTCAGAGAGGAAGATCACTAAAGTCCTGTTGAATAAGGAGGAAGAAAAGGGCAAAGTTGAAGGAAATAATGCAGTTGGATACTAGAATGATAGGCACTGTTGGAAAATCTGACTGGCATACTATGATGTTCTTCTGTAGCATAGGGGAACCTGGGAATTACATATGATGGGTCTCTATATTTATTATTTCTAGCAAACATGGTACATTCACTGCCATGCAAAAGCAGTCTTTGTTTTAATCTTCTCAATGCTGCCAACACAAATTGGTACTTAAAGAGATGGGAAATGGTTAAAGTTATCTTCCTTAAGAGCAGGAAAGATTTATGAGAACAATTATTTGATAACTTAGTTGACTGGAGATAAGGTTGTTTTTTAGTCAGAGATTCTTAATAAAGCAATCTGCCTTTGAACTGTTTGAACAGAGTAGATAAATGTGACATCTTAAAGAGTTTGAATGAAGCATTTATTATGTGGTTTAACAGCTCAACCTTTCTTCCCTTTTATTTCCAGATCTTGGAAATAATAACATTCTGCATTCTCCTGTATTTTTATAAAAGAAAAGATGTGAAGCACATTGTGGTTTTGTTAATGATGGTAGCGCTACTTGGTAAGAACATATTATTCTCTTTAATATTCCTGTCTCTCGCTTGATCACTCCTTGTCACTTGGTCCCCTTTGTTGGATTATTATTAGAACTGTTTTTAAAGTGGCAATTAGCAGGAGACTCCTTAGGCATTTTACTTGATTTCAGTGCAATCTCCTTATAAACATACTTCCTATGTTTATAGTTGGGATTCATTATTTTCACAGACTAGGTTTGCTTCTCTGAACCTGATTTGTGTGTGGATATTGTGCAAGGACTTTTTGTCTCTGCCATTTAAAGAAACCCTTTATCATTAGATCCCTGAAAGAGTGAAATACAGATTCTATGTGAAACTCCATATGGCTAAGAGGACTTTTGGTGATTGGGGCTAACTGAGGAAATCAGTAATTTTAATACAAAACCAGAAAAAGCCTCTTAAACTCTGTGTAGCTGAATGCAGCTCTGCAGTTCGATCGCTTGGGGCTTCCTCTCTGTATCCAGTTACACCCACCTACATACACATTTTTCCCCAAAACCAAAGTTCTAACAAACACAATATAGTTTATGTTGCTGCCTTTTCAGATATGAAATAAGATCTAAGTGGGACACTGAAACGTGCCTAGAGTTTGCCATTGTCATCAATGAATGCCAGGGCCAGAAGCAATAAAGAGTTTGGAAGAGATTTTTTTTTCCATAAGTTTTTATAAAAGGCAAATCTGATTCATTTTTGAGCAATATGATATAATGACATTTAAAACTCCTCTGGGTGGGTGTATGTGAGGGGTATGTCACCTTCCAAAGGATATGAAATATTTTGCAGGACATTTAAGTGTCTGATTCGGCCCCAGTGGAGCCAGTGACAGCATTCTTATAGACTTCTGTAGGTGCAAGTTTGAGCTCTAGATACATTATATGAGACCTACCTAGTATAGTCAGGACACTTCTGAAGAAAGAAAACTTGAGCAGAAAATGCCAATGTCAAAAGCTCCAAATGTCTTGCAGGATCCTTCAGTTTTAAAGAACTTTTGCTGATTCACATGCAGCCTGCCATCAGAATCCTGACTGATGTCCCAGCAGGCTAATGGGGGCCTGGCCCTCCCAGTTCTTCAATTCTTTAACATCCCTGCCATGGGCTGAAAGAAGGCTTCCACAGTCTGGAGCTCTAAGACATCCCTCCTATGCTTGGATTTTCAGAGCCCCTGCTGTAGACCCAGGAATCTGTGTCTAACTTAGTTCCTGAAGCCTTAAATTGAGGTCTACTAGGTTTGCCAGCATAGTGATACAAGCCTGGAAGACTTGAGGACCTTCTTGTAGCTCCAAGCTTTGCTGCAGAGAGACAAGGTTTCTCAAGGCTTCTGTCATGGGTCATAGGTCTGGGAGGCTTGAAGTCCTATGCTGAACTTCTGGAGTTTGTGGTCCTGGGGAAGAGCCATCATACGGATTGCACCAGACTGGAAACTACAGAGCTTCCAGACTCTGGGGCTGGCTGGCTAGGACTACATGAATCCTATAGCTCACTGGCCAGGAAATCAGGAAGTCCTGATATCCCTGGTCCTGGGGTATTCTGCATGGTGGGGCTGTTGGAAACCCTGGGAGCCAACTGCAGCTACAGTCAATGACAAAAATGTCCCTTTCAGTCAGTAGCTGCCAGGGTCCTGGAAAATGCATTTACTTTCAGAATTATCATGCATCAGTATTTACACAATAAAGTGATTTCAGAATTTCTCAGTCATGGGAAATTTTGAAGTATAGAATTTTACCTCAAGCCGGAAATTATAGCTTTAGTCAGCTAAAATGGTAGTCATTTGCAATTCCCCACTGAAAACTTAGATTGGATTCTTCAACCTGTTCATTTGCCTCTCTGGCTAGCAGAGCCTGGGGGCACTGCTCTGGGGCCACAAGAGATGGCAAATTGCCTCAGAAGGTTCACTAGCATCCTTTTGGTTGACGGATATGTTAAGAGACTTCAAAGAGTCTTGGCTGAAAGGATGATGGTCAAGGTTGGCCTCTTTTGCAGGTTTTTATAGAAGCAGCCAAAGGGATCTTCAGTTTTCTGTCTTTAGCAAGGAGAATCCTTCCCCTAATGCCTGGAAAAGCATATCCCCAGGGAAAAGGTTTTATATATAAATAAAATTTAGAGGGACTTATTTAAGGAGGAGAAAAGCATGTGTTTAATAGGATAGAGGGAGATATAGAGTAAGATTTATGTTCATTGGGAAAGAAACACTGAGGTGATATTTACAAGAAATCTGAAAACATTTTGCTCGGTGCAGCTCTGGAAGTTGATTTGGTGAGAATCGCCTTACCTCATGTATACACTGGGAGTTACTGTATGCTTGGAAAAGGTTTCAGATTGAACTGGGATTTCAGAGCTTCCTGCTGGTTACAGCTGGACAGTGACATCATTGGTAACACTAGCTACATGGGGACCTGTTATCAGAGATAGCAAAACCATTTCACTCTGCTTTGTGGCTACTCTAATGAGATAAACTATTTCAATTTAACAATTGAAATACTGAAGCTAAAACTGAAATTCCTAAGGCTGTATAGAAACAGAACGGAAACTGCCCTACCATTTTTGATAATACTATCATAACAAATATCTTCACCTTTCAGCAATCTAACCATCAGTTGGAAGGTCAGCACTACCAATTGTTACTTTAAAGTCTTATTTCCATGTTAAGTCTCAGTTTTTACATGCTGCTCTCTAACAGACTGAGGTTACTGATTTTTTTTTTTTTAAATCATCATCTCCCTAGTATATGTGGGACCTGTTAAAGGCCAGAATATGATACCTTTTAATCACCTCAAATATTGCTTTTTTCTGGAATAATCCCATTGATTTCAGATACTACAGGGTGAGCAGTCTCTCATAGAACTTGGTTCTGATAGTGAAGTTTGCATGTGCAGGGGGCCACCACAAGGCTAGTTAAATCTTGTGGATTTTTATAGCAGTTGTAAGCAAAATGCTTAGAATTGTAACCCCAGATCTAAAGCGCCCCCTCCCCCCTTATCTCCTGCCCTGAGCTCTAGGGCAGTTCAGATTGGTGTGCTGATTTGAATTTTGCAGCTGTAATAGCACAAATTGGAATGCTGAAATTGGATGCTTCTGAACTTTGGAGAAGTTGGAATTGGATCTCAGTGGTGGGACTCTGTTCCCTACTATTAATTATTTTCTGTTACCATCACATGTGAGCTTTCTCTTCTCATCCTGCCATGCCATTTGTTTTGAATTTGTTACATTTCACTTCTGATCATTCTAATCTCCCTGGTTTAACTTCAGCAGCTGGGACTACAGCAAACTAAGAGCCCAAAGAAAATCAAAGTCTGCCCATGCCTGGATGGCCCATTGGGCTATCACAGTTAATGTACACCTATTCTGTAGCCAGTGGCACACAAGGGAGTGCCACCACATCTGCCTTTGACTCCTCAGCCCAAATGACCAGGTACCCATTTGAGTTAACTGGGAGCAGTTTTCAACACAAGTTCAGAATGAAGCTGACCATCACTTCTCTGCATCTTTAATAACAGACTGTTCCAAAAGAAAAGCTTCCTGCCTTTGAGTCTAACCATCAGCCCCTTTTCTGGCTGGTATGAATGAAAAAGCTAATTATGTTCCATGAACTGATGATTGACAACACTATGGTCCATCTTCTCCCTTCTCCCTTTCCTCCCCCTCTCCCAAGCCATCAATTTCCTTTAAATAAGACTTCTTTGTGGTGATGTGTATTTTAAACCTGTTGGTATTCTTTTTCAAAGAAAATCATATAATGGATTAATAATTCTTGCTTTAAAATCCATTCTGATCAATGGACTGGATCCAATAAAGGGCTTGGTTGCCAAAGGCACTGCAGAGCCTGGCTTCACAGTGCATGAGGCACCTGGACTCCATGTACAATGCATTGGGGGAGGAAGTTAGATACCTCAAAGTGGGGTCTTAAATAACCAACACATTGAACAGGGAGGTGCCTAACACCAGCATGTTCAGTGGGCAAGTGTCCAGAGCCAATAAGGAAATGTTAACAACAAGGATCTGATGTAAAGCCCTCCATAATCTGGGTTTGAGCTTTCAGGAAGGTACCATCATAAATTTGGGATTGTCTGCTCAGAACCCTGTCCTGAGAGTAGATGCCTACAACTGTTTCTTAAAAACCTCTGCAGGACTTGCCCCTTTTCTTTTAATACATGGTGGTAGCAATGGTACACTTTTTAAATAATGGCTTCCTGGATAGAGTGACCTTCTCAGAACTTAGAAACCTAGGTTTAATTCCCTCTTTAGAAATTTTAAGGCACCTGTGGAGTTTAGATACCACTTTTATCAGGGGTTTCAAGATCTCACTGTCGGACTTGGGTACTACAATTCCACTACTCAAGCATCTATGACCTTTTTGCCTTTGCTCTTCCAATATCACCAAAGCTCTGACATACTTTTAAATGATTTCTTCCATGTTAATTTCTCTTTCTCTCTCTCTCTCAGCATCAGTGACTGTCGTTTCAGTGAAGGCTGTGGCAGGCATGATAATGCTCTCAGCGAGGGGTAAAATGCAGCTAACTCACCCCATTTTTTATATCATGCTTGTCATAATGGTTATATCTTGTGTCTTCCAAGTCAAGTAAGTTAGTTCTTAATTACCTACTAACCTTCATACCCATTTATTTGCCAGTTTTGTTAATTACTGATGCTTAATGACTCCTAATGTGAATGCAACAAATCTCTCATAGATTCCTGCCAGACACACAACTTGCCTTTAGCTGATTGCTGTATTACTCATCATACAAATGTATTCTGATCTACAACTGATTTATTGCAATGCTACTACATGTATTTTTCAATCCAAGATTGTTCAAAATACCATTTTAATTTGACCTTTTTTTAAATCCAACTTTAAAGCGAAACTTGCTGTTTTCCTGCTTCATTGTTTTTACTTTTCCATATAGCTTGTAGACCCATTTATGGTTTCCATTTAATTAAATGGACAAATCTACCTTTCAGTGATGTTACCCCAAATATACAAAATGAATTGCTTTCCCACTGATAAGCATTTCTTTATGTGTCCTAAGATGAAAGAAAATAAAAGTTTCTTTTCCATCTCTCCCCCTCTGCATATTATCTCCAGTGAGAAATCTCTGCCCAAATACAGGCTAGGATGGTATTCCTAGGCCTCTTTAGAAAATAGGTAACTTTTGGACAGTGCTCGGCAGAACAGGAGGAGACCTCAGGATTTTTGCTGCTGGCTTCCAGCCTGCTAAGTGATTTTTTTATGCTGCCTTTGGAGATAGCTGGTGGTGGCTGCTTGGTAAAATATAACTCACAGCTGCCTGGAAAGTCCATTTTCTTTCTGCCAGTCCCTGTGCTGCAGAGGCAGGCTGCTTCAGCACAATTCCAAGTGTTGGTTTCATTAATAGTTTCCAGTAAAATAGCCAGCTCAGCATTCTAATGGCAGTGCATATCATTGCCATATGAGGATCAGAAAAAGACTAGGCATTATTATGCAGTGTGTCTCGATGACTGACTTGGGAACTCCTCTGCAACAATCTATAGTGGTTTACATTCAGCAACCCTCTCTTGTGCACTTAAAAGCAGAACTAAATCTTGGTAAAAGACAAGCTACTGCTTGACCCTCTCCCCTCTTGCCAGACTTTTTTATTTCTACTTGGTCACAACTAAATGTGCCCACTTTTCTTCCTGGCCCCAATCTCCCTCCTATCCTTTGCCTTCCCTCTGAGCCAGCTGTTACTCCTGGTTTTTCATTTTATCTTGATCTCTCTCCAATTCCATTTGTTTTACTGGCTCATATTAACTCAGAACAGCTTGTGCAACATCTTTTTGGATTTGGTGATGAGCATCAGCATCTACATTTGGGTCCCTGAGACTGAGATTGTTGCAAATGGGAGAAAATAATGAGGTGTTTTGAATGACTTCAAAATCCTGACTATCCTGTGGATATGCAGGATTTCTTTATTTTTAAAGCACCATGGAGACTGTTCAACAGTTGCTAAAATAACCAGGCAATTATTTTAATGGCTAAAACAGATCAGAGTTTGGACTTTGACTGTTCACATATATCGTACCAATGAAACATTTAAGCATGGTTATTTTTATAGTTTTCTAAAGCACTCTGCAGCCTCCTGATTTTTTCTCTTTTTGCTTTAAATGCATTGTTGGCAAAGGACAGCATGTGATGGTGTGGTGACACTGAATTAACAGAGATACAGACCAGTCTTTGGAGCTATGATCCATAATTTTATGTCCAGATATTGATATGGCAGGTTGCAACAGATGTCCATTCCCTTTAAACATGAGCAGTTGCTTTGCTTTTACAATGGATTTGCATAGATCATGAAGGTGGATGCTTGAACCCATATTTTAGTCTTGGTCCTATGGGTCCCTGTACAGTGCATAATCATATTGTACTCCAGCACACTCTAACAAAAGCTAGAGGTGCATTTTTAAGGTTTGCTTCTCAGAGATGCAATACAGAACTCATTGTCCAAAGAAGGAGCAAGTTAGGCCACTCTTTTATGCTTTCCCACCTTGGAGTTAGTCCAGGCTTTGGCCCCCATAGAAGCTGAGGGGTATGCTAGAAGTAAAGATATGTTTGCATACCAGCTTTTTAATCTAGCTAGCTTGAATAACAACAGCAGTAAAAGAGGATAATGCAAACTTCAGCAAAAGCTGAACAGGTCCATCTGGGAGCCTAGGTACATGCTATGCAAAAGTCTATGATATCACATCTTTCCAGCTATGACACTCTGTGCTAGGAAGATTACAGCTATCCCAGGTTTGCTGTCCCTGGTGCCACCTTATCTTTGCCTTCAGCAACCCTACACTAAGTTACAGCACCTCACTAGCAGCAGTGCTTCCCAGAACCTGCACAGTACTGTGGTTTATGACTGCCCCCTCCCCACAAAGTGCTTCTTCCATGCTGGCATTGGTGGTTGGCTGGGGGCCTTTTGACAACAGCCTGGGGCTGTTTATTTTATTCCTTGTGCTAGAAGTCTGGGACTTGGAGTGGAGTACCTTCATGCTCTATTACTCAGCTGGATCACAACTAGAAACTTGCCCATTGGGTACAGATGAGTAAAGCTAATGCTAGGCTTAAATAATGTAAGGAAGGAGGATTTAGATACATTTGTTGTCAATAACATGCTGGAAGATTTGAGTGAGCTCCTTTTCTCTCTTCTGGAATTGGTTTTTGGATTTGTTTTTCTTTGCCTTTTGATCACACGGGCTCTTGTGTGCTTAATCATGCTACCAACTACTTTCCAGCTGTGTTTGCACGTGCTTCTCATCCCACATGCCAGTGAAGGCAGTGAGCTCTGGATGGCTCTGTGCAGGTGCAGGAGGCATACATGAGAACTGTTCTGAGTTTTCTCTAAGAAGCTGTGTATCTCTGAGAAATGGGATTTGCTTGCTACCAAAGTGGCTCACAAATGAGACCCATATGAATTTGCCAGAGGTGACTAAACAGAGACACGCTAACCCTAGAGTCCTTTCCAGACACGCTAACCCTAGAGTCCACTGGATTCCACTGTCAGTCATACATTGCGCAGTATGAGATAGCAGGAGGAGGACTCCTTATACTGACTTATTCATAAGTGAGGTGTGTCCATAGCAACACTGAATCAAATTAATTCCCACCAAAACAAAATAGTGGCAGTTGCAAACTGTCTTAATTAAATACATTTAGATCCAGAGAGTTTTTCATGGGGGATGTGCATGTGAATGCATGCCAGCTTCTGCCCAAATGAGAAGAGTTGGACCAGTACAGCTTCTGTTGAAGGCAAGTTCTTTACTGTCAACACTATAGCTAGGGACAGACATTACACATAAACCAATATAAGTGATCAGAAACTGGTTTAAATCTGTAACAGAATAGAAATTCAGTGCACGTAGACCAGTTTAAAAATGACTGAAACTAGTTTAAGATAAAACTGGATGGATGTAGTATCATACTTAACTGATTTTGGTAAACTGGTCTATTGAACTTCTGTCCCAGATCCCCTCCTGACACAAGCTAAGTCTCAGTCCTCCTGCATCCCAGGATGCATTCAACCCCAGCTAGCCCCCTCTCCCCATCGCAGGTTGGGTGGGCTAGCATCTACCTCAGATTGTCTGCTCCAGCTGAGCCAGGCAACCCTGCCCCAGCTGTCACAAAGATGAGGCAGCCTCCCCAGTCCCACCAGCCATGGCACAGGAGCAGATTGGGGGGAATGGACTTCTGCCCTGGCCCCAGCTTCCCCCAGTCAGGGCCTGCACAGTGGGTAGGGGGGAAAGTTGGCAAGGCAGGGGCTTTCTCCTCCACAGGGGGCTCTACCAGGCTCCAAACACCTCAGCCTGTCCCCTCGACAGCCAGCCACCTGTCAGCCATGGAGTGGTGGATTGGAGAGGATGGACCCCCACTCCGGCCCTCTCAGCCAGGCTCTGAACAGTGGTGGGGACATGGGGCAAGCCCCCTGAGGCAGAGGCTTTTTCCCCTGCAGCACAGCTCTGCCAGGCTACAAATGCCCCAGCCCTGCCCCCTGGCCAGCCCCTCACCTGTCAGCCACGGGAGTGGGAAGGAAGTGAATGTGGGGAGAAATTGACCCCTGCTTTGGCCCCAGCTCCCCCCAGCTGGGGTCTACACAGCAGGTGGGGGGTAGCTCCCTGAGGCAGGGGCTCCTCCCCAAGCTGTGTGATTCGGCAGCTCCAGCCCCACCCCCTTGCTGCTTCCCTGCATCTCAACCACATTGGGGGTGGGTAGAGATGGGAGAAATGGTCCCACACTTCAGCCATACCACCCCAGCTGTCAGGAGCAGGGGGGAAGCCCTCTGAGGCTCCTCTGGGCTGCAAATGCCCTGGCTCTGCCCTCTCGCTAGCCACCTACCTATCAGTTTTGGGGGCTTTTCCCCCCCACACCACTGTGCAGATCCTGGTTGGGGGGGCCAGAATGGAGGCCCATTCCCCTTTGTCTGCCTGCTCTTGGCTGACAGTGGTGGGGCTGCCAAGGGAGTGGGAGCTGGGGCATTCACAGCCCGGCAAAGCTGGTAGGTGTGCACAAGCACCCCGCTTCACCAGTGCAGGCATCTGCCTGATTTGGGCTACTGATGAGTGAATGTGTGTTCTGTTCATTGATGGTCCAATCTATGCAAGCTGCATAGATTAAATCAATTCTGCCTTGGGCTTTTTGACTGCTTGCACTTAGCCTAAGCAGTGGGAAGTTTCAAATCTCCTGTGTGTTTCGTCACCTACTTAAATATATACAGGGGGTAAAGGCCTGATCCAAAGATGACAGAAGTCAATGGAAAGATGCCCAGTTTCTTCAAATGGGCTCTGGATCAAGGTTTTAAAAGGTGAAGGAGGAGCCTGTTGCTGGTGACAATGGCTTAAACATAATCCTCCTTGTACTGATCAGCATTGTGTCCTATCGTCCAGATCCTATCCCTCTTATTAGGTGCCTAAGTGTGATCTTATTTCCCCCTGCTCAAGTCCCTGAAAAAGCATCAATGCACCTACTTCTTGTAATATGCTGTCATCTTAACCTTAAGACAAGGCCACAAAAAGCAGTGAGCTGGGTGACAATCCTTCCACCTTTGAATTAATGTTTTTTCAGGAGCTTGAATAGGATCACAGTTTGTTATCTAAGGCCACTTAGACACCTCATTAGTCAGAGAAGGATCTTGCTCTATGTAACCTTTTGCTAGGTGTACCTCTGCTAACAGGCAAGAATAACTCCCATTTATTTTAAACTGGGTTTCTTTTAATCATCTTTTATTTTGTAGTATTTATCTGCACTGTGCAGGGTCACCACCAGGAAATAGATGTGTTGCAGACATCTTTTTATACTGGGTCATTACATGTACTGATATGAAAGTATCACACCACTGCTAAGCTTAGTGCTAGTGCACAGTAAACAGCATAGTTAGGAGATGTAATAACTGTCTTCTTCTAGGTTCTTGAATCAAGCAATGCAGCTCTACAATGCAACAGTAGTTGTACCGATTAACTTTGTGTTCTTCACCACCAGTGCCATCATTGCAGGTTGGTTTTGACTTTCTATCCCAGAGAAATCATGTTTTAAATAGAATAGCTGCACCTTCTTGTTTTGCTTGGGGGTTTACAACCAAATATGATCACTTTTGTTTTCCTAGGGAGACCTTTTCAACAACAGGTGTGGAAAATGATCAGTTCAAAACTTTGAAACAAAATAGAAGTTGTCAAATTCTAGCTTTTCTAGTATTGATGTGCATTTTACTGTGCCCTGCCTTAGAAAAGGTACCTACATTAGTATTAGCCTCAGTGTGATGTACAATAAATGCATTTGCCATGTGTACTCCCTATCCTAACTGGTAAAGTCATTTTAACAGTATGGCAAGCTACTCAAATGACAACCAGCTGTGTTTTCTAGTGGTGAGTGTATATTCAATTTCAGAAGGCTGAATTCTAGGTTAAGTGAAGGAAATAAAAGACTCCAAAGACTTTTTAAGTATTTAACATTTTATCCTGGGTGAGAACTTTGAACTTGATGTCATTAAAAAGAGACTTGAACAATTGTGGAAATCTTGTGCATCACAAACGCATGAGCAGCAAAGATGATTTAGAGGCTGAATCAGCAACAAGCTGTTGTTAGAACATTTATGATTCATTTTACTGTGCACAGGGGGCTATCCTGTCATTACTCTGCAGGAGATCCCCATACAGTATAGCCATTAATGCGAAAGGGAATTCCACACAGAGATTGCCTCAGCATCTGTGTTAAAATAGCCCTTTATCTTGTAACCAAGTGACTTTGGCTGAAAGATATTGTAGTGGGTAACCATATGGAGAACCTGGCCTTGCCCTTCTTTCAAAGGTCAGCTCCTTATTCAGGACTGTCCTCAGAACTGTGTACATACAAATTTGGACTGGTTTACTTTAAACCAGTTTAAACTTCAATAAACCTCTATGTGGTTTAAGAGGCACTTATAAACCAGTGCCTAAGGGTGCCTATACATGTGCTCTGATGCATTCTGATTAGAGTACATCGGAGCAGACTCAATATATCAAGTCAGCTCCGTGTTCTGATTAAAATGCTCTAGCATTGCCACTGGGCCATGTGTATAAGCCCCTGTGGGTTGAAAAATTACTGCTGGGGCACTTTAACTAAAGCTTGTTAGATGATCTTTAGTTAAAGCATCTCTTGGCCATTTTTAAATGCATGGGGGCTTAATACACATGATGCTGTAATGTTTTAATTAGAGTGGCTCTCTAGGAACCGTTCTAATTAAAATATCCCCCCAACCCCTAGCATGTGTATAGGCACCCTAAGCAACTAAACTAAACCCCAAAGCCTGATTTAAGCTGATGTAGGTATGTGGACGTAGTCTTTTGCCTGGGTTAAGTCAAATCTATTTAAAGTAATACTGTTAGTTAAATGTGTGTGTCTCTGCTTGTGGAGAACCTCTCCGAGTGTGACCTGAATGAAAACTTTGTCAAGCCTGTAAGATTAGACAGTGCAGAATACAGACAGGATACATTCTTCAAAAACAATGCTTATATATTACAAGGGTTTTTTTGGATGTTGGTGAACCAAGATGTTGCAATGCAGAGCAACTGGCAAAACAAGCAAGTGATCCAAACCAGATGGGTTAAAATCTTGTCAAGTTCTGTGCAATAACTGGGCACCAAAAAATGCCTAGCTATTGAACATAGACATATAATGTGAACCCACCCAAGCATTTGTATTAATACCATATTTGGGATTTTTTTCCCGCTTGAGTGTAACGCTACTTCTAACCCTTTCAGCTGTAATTCATATCACTTGGAATTTGCTCAAAATCAGCAGTTCTTATTTCTGTCACATTCTAGGGGTCATATTTTATCAGGAATTCCAAGGTGCTGCTTTGCTGAATGTGTTCATGTTTCTGTTTGGGTAAGTGGCCTTGACTGAAAATATGTAACAAAGTTTGTATTAAAACCACATTAACTTTGCAGAATCAATTTTCCTTTTCTCAGTAGGAAGAAACTGCTTCTATTGTTAAGTATTATGGAATAGTCATCACAGTAGTACGAAAAATATTAAAGCCAAGGCTAATAATATTTGTATTTTGCTGTGGAGGCCTCCTTTTAGTCCAAACATCTAAAGCTATTCATACTAGCCACTTGTGAGCCACTAATTCTTCTGACAGAAGAAACACGAGCAGCACAGCATGTGGTCCCTTTGTAAATGAGGGAAATTACGGATTTTTTTCCACCTGCTTTATGTGTAAGAGCACTTGTCCAGGAAGTGGGAGATATAGATCTATGGCTATCTTCAGTCGGAGGGGACTCTAACCCACATCTACCTTCCAGGAAAATGTTTAAGACTAGGCTTAGACTTTGGCTGACTAAATATACCCTCCATGCCTCATCTTGAACTTTGGGCACTGTGCAGTATATGCAAAATTCATGGATATAACAAAATCCAGACTTGCCTTCCTTAGGTTGACCCCAGGATTTCAGGCCCTTTCCCCATTATCCTGCTGAGTATCCATAGGGCTCCAGCTGGCTCTTGCTCATGGGAAACTCCTCTTCCTCTAGAAGTTCTTGGTCTTACAGTTTAGTGGAGGAAGACCCTAAAAACTTTTGGGGTCCCCTGGATTTGAAAAGGTAGGTCTGCCATCCCCATAGGAGCAAAATGCCTGCTGCTGCTAGCTGCTCTAAAATCACTCATCACAAGATAATTGCTAGATTAAAAAAACAAAATCGGTGTATTGTACAAGTCAGAAAAAAGTTGTTAGGTTTGGAGATGGGAATACAGAAGTAAAACAGAACCTCCTTACTGCTACAGCTTCCAGGTGTTCTCTCTGCTTCAAACAGCTAACAGCCCACTTACCTCTGGGGTGATCCTACAGCCTCCCTGACTGGGTCCTCTGCTTCAACCTAAGATTCAGGTGCCTCCAAGGAACCCCACCTAATCCCCAGAGTTGCCTATCCATTCATCTCTTGTCCAGATAGTTCCCAGGAACATTTTCTGTATTTCACAGATGGTCTCCTCCAAGAGTTTCCCATCCACCTGATATGTGTGCTAATGGAGTCCCCATCACTACATAGGAGCTGGGCCATAAACAAAGTATCGTTGGTTGTTAGGTTTTCCTGGTTTACTGAAATACATATTTTATATAGGGTACCACATTTCATACAAACACATCTATGATAAAATGACCCTAACTTATTCTTAGCTGCTGATAGAAACCAAACACAACAGGAGTTAGCTCAACCTGGGGGGATATCTGTGCATGTAGATCCAGTCTCCCCCAAAATGACCTGCTGCAGATTTGGGTACACCATGACAATGGGAGCAGAGAGAGAGAGAACACAAGAGGGAACATGTCTTCATAAATGGAAAGGTGTTAGGATGCTCACTTTGGGGAGGAGTTCTGGATTCCAGTCCCTGATCTCAGAAGGTTTTCATTGCTTTTTATCCAAGGATTGTTTAATATAGTATGCCCTGGGAGTAGGGACCAGAACCCTGGGTTGTCCCCTTCCAGTGGCATTAACCACTAGCATATGCAGTCATGCTCCATCATGTTTGTTCTGCTTCTGACCTCACAAATCTTGCATTCCTTTTTGCACTGTGGCCAGGAGAGGTGGAGAGTATGCACATCTCAGCCTTGCCTCTAGTCTGTGTCTCGGACGGCCAGAGCCGACTCGAGTTGAGTTAGAAATTGCTCATACGTTAGGGCGGGCTGGTGAATGGAGAGGCAGACACAACTTATCAGTTGCAAAAAACTTTACTCTCGCCGCTTGCAATCACGACGCAGGTGGTCCGGTCGTCTGAACAACCACACGAGTTGTTCCAGCTGGCGGGGCCCAAGCCAGTCAATCCGTCCGCAATTCAAGCCGGCAGGAAAAGGGGACGTCTGGGATTGGGGTCGGCGGTGCAAGTCAGATCTCTTTAGAGGCACTCTGCAGCGTGCTCAAAGTTCTTCGACTTGGGCGGAAGTTGCGCGGAATTTTAAACGGCCAGCGAGCCAATTACTAGCCGCCACGTGTGAATAATTTAGCACTGGCCAATAGCGGGACACAAATTTGCATTCGAATAGCGGGAACTCTTTGCACCGTGCACCTCTGTGCTGCAAAGAAGAAATGCACCCTGCAAAGAAGGCTGCAAATTGGCGGGAACTCTCTTGCACTGAGGTTTCTCTGTGCAGCAAAACCCTCGCTGTGCAAGAGGCTCTCATGTGGCAAGAAAATCCCATTGTTCCGAGGCACCAAAAATCACTGGGTTGTGACAGTCTGAAGGTTGAGGCAAATTTTCCTAGAAGGTAGCAGATGTAGACTTGACCCCCCTCATATGAGGCAAGGCTGGGCATCACCAGCACCACCACCACCACCAGCACCACCTTCTCTGCGTATGGCTGCATTATTTATTTATTCAATTTATATGCTAACCTTAAGTCTCAAGGCAGCTACAATTAGATGACAGGATAACTTCTAAAACAAGAGAACAAAAACTCTTCCCCCCCGACCACTGATTGACTGAGAGGGCTGCCTGTCATATGGTCCTGTACTTCCTTGGTCAATTGGCAGTGAAGGGTGGGGTCACATGATGGACAGCCCTCTCATATAATCAGCTGTGAGGGCGGGGTGGGGGGGGCTGCATGGCAGACAACCCTCTTAGCCAATCAGTAGTGAGGGGCATTTTCACTGTGAAAAGGCCACAAAATTGGCTCTGCATGTCACTAGTGGCCCATGAAAATGCCTTTCACTCACTATGATTTAGGTAGATCCCTAGCTACAACATACCTCTGTGCTTTATTTAGTATTTGATAGGGCAGTGTGAAGCTTTGGTCCCTGATTCAATCTGGTAGAGATTCAGCCCAATTCGGCTGCCAAATCTCCAAATCCGAATCAGAGGACCCTTTAATCTCTCTGAATCGAATCAGAACTCTGAATGGATTTGGAGATTTCATAGATTCATGGACACGAGGGCTGGAAGGGACCTCAGAAGATCATCGAGTCCAGCCCCCCGCCCGAAGGGCAGGAAGTCAGCTGGGGTCATAGGATCCCAACAAGATAAGTATCCAATTTACTCTTGAAGGTGTTCAGTGTAGGCGCTTGAACCACCTCCAATGGCAGGCTATTCCAGACCTTGGGGTCTCGGACAGTAAAGAAATTCTTCCTTACGTCCAGCCTGAAATGGTCTTGCAGTAGTTTATAACCATTCGACCTCGTCATCCCTTGGGGCGCTCTGGTGAACAAACGTTCCCCCAGATACTGATGGTCACCCCTGATAAACTTATAGGTGGCCATGAGATCACCCATGAGCCTGTGCTTCTGCAGGCTAAAGAGCCTCATAGATCTCAGCCTGTCATTGTAAGGTCTGTTTTCCTGACCTCTGGCCATGCGCGTGACTCTTCTCTGGACTCTCTCAAGCTTCTCCACATCCTTTTTGAATTGTGGGGCCCAAAACTGGACACAGTACTCCAGCTGCAGCCTCACCAAGGCTGAGTACAAGGGGAGAATGACATCCCGGGATTTGCTTGAGAAGCATCTATGGATGCAAGCCAGCGTTTTGCTCACTTTACTAGCTGCAGCATCGCATTGCAGGCTCATGTTCATCTT
>NW_005842282.1:1458593-1474726 GCF_000455745.1 Alligator sinensis | reverse complement strand
TCCCTCAGGATGTTGGCATCGGCCAGTCCATTAAGGATGGCCTCTTTAATAAACTTTTCTAAGATCTTCCCCAAGATAGAAGTCAGGCTGATGTGCCTATAGTTTGCCAGATCCACTTTCCTCCCTTTCTTGAAGACAGGCACCACATTGGCCTTCTTCCAGTCTTCGGGCACTTCACCAGAGTACCAGGAGTTCTTGAAGACCTGTGCCAGAGGCTGGGCTATGATGCTCGCCAGCTCCTTGACTACCCTGGTGTGTAGATTGTCAGGGCCAGCTGACTTGAAGGTATCCAGCCTTTACGAGGTCAGCATTGATGGAGGGCAGGGGATCTCCCTCACCTGGACCTCCCTGTCCCATAGTAGGCATGGGCGTCCCATGGGACTGATGAAAGACTGATGCAAAGTACCCATTTAATAGGTTGGCTTTTTTCTGGGTGTCAGTTGTCAGTTGTCCCATCTGGATCAGCAGGGGTCCAATGTTGCCCTTGCTTTTCCTCCGGCTCCCCACATATCTGAAAAAGGACTTTTTATTGTCCTTGATGCTCGAAGCTAGTTGGAGTTCAGTTGCAGCCTTGGCTTTCCTGGTTTGCTCCCTGCAGGACCGGACCAGTGCAGAATATTCCTCCTTGGAGGTGAATCCCATCCTCCATACTTTGTAGGCCTTTCCTTTGTAGGCCTTTGTAGGAGAGATTCGGAAAGATTCGGAGAATCGGACATAGACACAGCTTTCAATGTTTTTTCTTCATACCTCCAGGTAGCAGGCAGCTCTTGAATGCTGCGATGCTGGGGCACATGGAGCGTCCCACAGAAGTACAGAGGGCTCCCCAGCATGCTCAGCAGCAGACACAAAAGTGGACCAGAAACACTTCCAGTCCACTTCCGGGTCTGCCGGGGAGTGCGCTGGGCCTCCCTCCCAGCACCCCCTTGGCTCAATGCCTGGTGCCTCCTGGGTCTGGGGAGGTACCCAGGGTCCCCCTGAGGCCGACTGCCAAGCTGGGGGAGCACAGGGGAGGTCCCCAGCACACTCCCTGGTGGACCCGGAAGTGGACCAGAAGTACCTCTGCTCCACTTCCAGGTTCACCGCCAAGCATGTGGAGGGCCCCCCCGCACTCCTGTGGGATGCTCCATGTACCTCACCATCACACCATTCACAAGCCATGCTATTACCTCAAAGTATGTAGAAAAAACATTTAAAGCTGTGTCGATGTCTGAATCACTCATTCTCCAACTCAGCATCGAATCTTCAGATTTGGATTCGGTCAAATCAAATCAGGGACGGTGATCTAAATCAACAAATTGAATCGCTGCCTGGTTGGGGCCAAATCCAAATCTGAATCAAATAGGGCCCACTTCGCACACCCCTAGTATTTGATATTGTCTACCACTAGGTGGTTCCCCATTGAGCGTACAAGTCTCCTTATGTGTCCATCTCTCCTCACCCATTATATAGAAGAGTGGTGCCCAGCTTTATGGCCCGGTGTGCTGGATGAGTGGTTTGTGGGTTGGTCTGTAGGCTGGATCCCCCACAGAGTTGGTGCAGGGGTTAGTCTGTGCATGCAACCCAGCCAGTTGGCCTGACCCTGCATATCTGGGTCCAGCTGCATGCTGGCACAATCCCCAGGGGTCCAGAAATTTGGCAACAAGGGGGTGGCAATTAGCACTGCCACTGCTTCCCCATTGCCAAATTTCTGGGCCTTTTCTGAAGCCCTGTTGGCCAGATAACATGGCTGTATAGGCTGGATCTGGTATGCAGGCTGGGAGTGAGCATGCCTGGTATTGAGAAGCCTGGGTGCTTATTTGTGAGGTCTGGATTCCATTCTGGGGACTAGATGCTGGAGCAGCTAACTTGCAGATGCTTCAATACTTTAGAGAATAGGTGAAGCTAAAAACAGTAAATACTTGAAAAAGGGCAGCCTAAGTGTTGTACAACCAAGTATGAAAAGAGTAACTAGAGATCCCTGATTGGTTGTTAGCACCTAGGGGTTCAGGTGATATATGAGAAATCTTTGGGAATCTTTCACACTAGTTGAACAGCAAATCCTTAATCAGCTCTTAGCCCTAATGCAGTCAAACCAATGGGACCAACAATCTCATGTGACCATTTACTCTGCAGCTAGGACTGAGACGACACAGTGCATTACTAACTGGTTTCTGTGACTGACAGTGTTTGTACTGGAAGAGACTGAATTTGCTCTTCACCATTTTCCATCCATGCCTGTGACACGCATGAGGTAGTGATGCTGTATACAGGATCAGCTTGTTAAGGCATATAACTTCCAGGTCACTGCTGGCCAATAGCCTGGCTTTAAGATAGAAAGTCAAATGAGTGACAAAAGGTTCTAGTCTAGAGTTTTTGATCATTCTATAACTTTAGTTAACAATGCTACTATAGACACTATGTGAACAAGTATGTTCCTTGTTATGGTTTAATTTAGATCTCAGTTCACAAACCAGCAAAAATTAATGGATGACTGAGGTATCTCTAAGAACATAATTCAGTATGTGGAACCTTTGTTACTGCTCGTGATGTTCCATAAAAGCCTAGGCTGGCAGCAAACACAAGAGCAGTTGCAGGACTCCTGATTCAAAATAATTGTAATAATGAGTCTCTTTACTTTTAAACTAAGCCGCTCAGATTTCAAATCCATTGACAGAGAAGCATGGAACCCCATGAGAATATCTTTATGTCAAAAACAGCAAACTGCTTCTTAATCATATCATTATAACATTTCTGCAGGTGTCTTCTGTCATTTCTTGGTGTTTTCGTAATCACAAGAAATCAAGAAGCAGAGCACTTACAAATTCCTTATATTGACTGTGGACACATTCCTGGTAAGTAGGTCTTAAGAGTTTTGAAAGAAGGAAAAATGAACAAAAAAAGTTCAAAAGAAAAAGTGGAGGGTGGGCCATTCGTTTTATTATGGCTGTTCCTTAATTTTTTTCCCCCTGTCCCCTCAGGAAAAAAAAAGATGGGCAAAATACAACCAGATTCAAACAGTTTATCCTATGGCACTTTGTCTAATGAAGGCGACATGGTGAAAGCTCAAAGCTGAGAGAAGAAAGCACTTTTACATTCCAGTTCACAAAATGAACTCTGTTTATTGAAATCATATCCATGACCACTGCTTTACTGCAAATATTCTGTGCGTGTCAAGGAACTGTATGTTGACAATTCTTAGCATTATTTAAGCTTCCTTAACTTATCCCAGGGCTAGCACAGATGAGCAAGGAGGGCTTTTGTGCTTAAAGAAAAGCTAGCAATCATTCAAAGGAGTTGGATATTTTCCTCATATAATACTACTTAGTAGTGCTTTGAGACCAGAATTGTACAAAGTTGTTGCCTAAAGGTTCAGGTAGGTGCTTAGATTGATTTTTTTTAAACAGTATTTGGTGAGTGGTAGTTGTTCCGAAAGACAAACATATATGTGGTATCTAATCTACACTGAGGTATGAAGAAAGCATGGGCATAAATTCCTCTGAAACAGCTCTCTGGTAGGGAAGTTTATTTTTGTCCTATTGGACTGGAGTGGCAAGCAGGTATTTCAGAATAGTTCACTCTGATATTTGTCCCCTCTGTCTTCATTAGAAAAATGAAAAGCCAGCTTTTGGGGTCAGGTTTTTGAAGACTCTGTTTTTTGAGAGGAGAAGCCAAATTCCCTCTGCTGTTCTTTTTTTAAAAGACTCACCTGAGAAAGAAATTGATTCAATATGCAGGGCCCAATCCTGCAATACTGAAGTCAGTGAAAATGCTGAGGCTTTAAAGATCACAGGATCAGACCAGCAGAGAGAAAGCCACTATGATAACATACGTTTTTCTTCATGAAAAAAAGGCTTCCTTGCATTCTCCCAGTCAGTACTGGGGGGCATCTATTCCATACTAACTGGGGGGAAGGGGAGCCAGAAAGTCCTAATTTAATTTCAGCCATTGATTCACGGTGACAAAGTTACTTGCAAGCATTAATCTGTGTGCTTCCAATTCTGTTTTTATTGGGTAATATGAATCTATCTCACTGGTATGCTGTGGGGATTACATAAGTACTCTGGGGAAAAGGTAAAACACTTCAAATGTTCAGTGTTATTTCTTGAACCTTGTACAAAATAGATTACAGAATACTTCTACTCCTGTTAGTTGTGAATTACTCTTTAATAATGGGCATATGTCATAAATGTGTATATATCTCCTTTGGTGGCTCTGAGATTATTTCTTTTCATTTTTTAAGCAGTTTTTTGTAGTCAGATTTTTTTTAATGTTATTTTAGAAGGAATCTAGCCAAAGAGAAATAGGTTAAACACTTCGAAGTACCCACATATTTGTGCATTTGCTACACACTGATCTTCCTACATCCAAGATCCAGGGTTCTCTGAGAGGATTTTTGTCTTTTATTTGTTTTTTTTTAGTTTTATGATTTAAGCTTTACCAATTGGAATAGAACCATATAGTGAGAGTTAGTGTCCCCGTCTTTTTCTATCATTGGTTGTGTTCATTGCTTATCTGTCTCTGGGGGCTTTTTTTTCTCCATGATTCTTCCAACAATTAAGAGAAGCAACAAGTTTACATTCCTAAAGTCTAAAGTTAAAAAAAAAAAGAATATATACATTTTTTGTGCACTCCAACAAAGTGAAAATATAAGATCCTTTTTGACTGCCAAGTGAAACTGTATGCATTAAGAAGGAAAATAGGATCCCTTTAGGTTTTTGTTGCTATTATTTCTGAGAGATGTTAGGGTTTGTTTGTTTTTTCTAATATTGGCTGCAGAAAACTTGTTTCCATGATTTGGGAGGTGTTAGACAGAAAATAATGGGTCATCAGTGACAGGATTTATTGTTAACAATTGGAAATTGAAAGCAGGAATCTATGGCCAAATCCATTATTTATTTTCAAACTTCTGTAACTCTTCTGAGAGTTTGAACAAAAATAAAAATGTGGTCTAGAGATGAATTAAAAATAAAACAAACCCCCTGTCTGGGTAAATTTGTGTGTAGCTGATTTCTAGAGTAAAAATTCTAGAAGCCACAAACATGATTTAGAAACCTAGGCATATTCCAATTAATCTATATCAGGACACATGTTACATTGTTGTAAGCTGTAGCAGTGGAGATTCATTATTATGGTGAAAAGAAAGGTGACTTGTCAATTTCATTTTGTTTAGGATCAGCTTCTAGTCGATTTCCTTTCAGATTGTACTGTGCTTAGATTGAAAAACCATAAAGGAATGTTTATGAAAACATACATCTTTTCATTGGAATGTAAAGGAAGAAAGAGAAACAGTTCCAGTTGTATTATATGTTGTAAGACCTTATGTTTTGTCCTAAGATCATAATTTTCGGCCAAAGGCGACTTGTGAAACCTTTATGTGCAATAGAATCTTTTTAGAGCCTGAATAGGTCCTGGATGAAACCTAGCAAAGTAAAAAATAAATAAACCTGTGACCCAGGTTTAACCCCTCTGAATGGCCTCCATGGGTTCCAGGGTGTTAGTCCAACAAACCAGAATCAGCAAGATGAATTCAGCATGTGTTACCCTGATCATAAATACTGTTGTAAAAGCCAAAACATTGACTGTGGAACTGGAAACAGTTACTAATGAAGCAGAAGATCTGGCTTTTTGTCCCTCCTAAACCTGAGGAGGTTCAAGTCCATATCTCCTACCTTACAGTAGACTGCCCAATCACCAAACTATAGACAAAGTAAGCTGGAAACACTGTCCTTTTGAAATTGTGCAGAAAGGAGTGCAAGGTCCAGGAAGCCACAGAGAGGGAGCACAAGAGGGAGAATGACTTCATAGGGTATGCCTGGGGTACTCACCAAGGAGGACTGTGTCCTACGTTCTAGTCTCTGCTCTCAGGACTGTTCATGCATTTTACCTTAAACAGCCATTGGATAAAACCAAAAATAAAGTTGGGAGCAAAGATGGAAACCCATCCTTCTTTCTCCTGCTGTGTTTTACAAGAAAAGAGTGAGCTCTGATCAGTTCTTTCAAAGAACAGCCTTAAGTATCTGACTTCAGGAAAGGATTATGGGCTTGAAAACATGTTTCTAAGGTGTCTAATTCTCCCCATGCACTGTTGGCAACATAAGCACCTAAAAGGTAGTCAGCTAATTTGTGGTAGCTAATTTGTACTTGGACCTAGCTGTAGGTGCTTAACTTGGGGTTATGGATTCTTCTATAGGCCTAAAATTTAGGCCTTGAAGTACTCAGCCAAGCAACACATCATTTCTTTTATGGATCTAGCTACTGGTTTTCAAAGTCAGAACTGCATTTGCATTGTATTTGAATCTTCAGTCCAGCTTATTCACCAGTCAATGCTGTCAAAATATTTGTCAGTTTACTAAGACTCAGGGTCTAGAATTCAGGCATCATGATAGATAGAGTTCTTGCCTGGCTTTTAAGCAGAGAGAGAGTCACACAGGCCATCTAAAGTCTCTGCGGAGATGCATTGGACATAAGGTCAAAGAAAATTGCTGGTCACGTTCAAATGAGAGCTACTGAGAAAATGATTAAACGATTGGCTTTAGTACTGAATATTTTACGTGAAGTTAATGTATTATTGTAGCACAGACTGTTAATGCTTCAAGCCTGCAAAGTGGCCAGCAGCCATTAATGATGAAACCAAGTTTTGTATCTTGCTGGGTAACATTAGTAAAAATGGAAATGGTTGATTTAAACCTCCAGCATATGCACACATTTGCCAACTCTTCAGTTGGAGATTTCCACTCCTGGAATAGGCATTGCCTCCCCAAGGTGAAATTCTTGGAGCATGCCCCCAATGTGCTTGCCAGGATCGTTAACTTGTCAGAGGAGCAGCATTGTCATTTGTCCTTTGTTTGATATTTGATGGGCCTAAGTCCAGACAAGGATCAACAAAGGAACAGACCTTGTCTCTCCCCTTAAAAATGATTTTGATTTCCAATAGTATGTTTAACAAACCCAGAAATATGCCTTACCCTCTTCAACATGGAGCACCAAGAATGAGAGAGAAGACAAGTGACACACAGGTTGCTAATAAGCAGTTCTACACAGTTCTGTGCTAGCACTTGCTGCTCATAATGCATCACGTGGCATTAAAATATATCAAACCACAACATACTTCAGCCTCTAGTTAGTGTTCCAGCAACAGGTGCTTTATGTTTTATAGGGGAAATATAACAACATGGATAAAGAGGATGGTTTTAATAGACATACCAAACATTGGAGCCACCCACTTAATGTGGTTTTCATCAGACAATGCTTCATAGCAGACAGTCCCTACAAATGTGACTGTCTGATGAATATATGTGTGAGTGTATTTTAACATTTGATGTAGTACCATGAGTAACAGGTGCCTCGGGCAGAAGCAATCATGAGCTTAGCAGTTCTCAACCTTTTTGATTCCATGCTCTGTCCTATCCTTAACAACGGCCAAGGGATCCACATGAGGGATCCATATGACCTCCAGTATCAGGAAAACTCCAGCCAGAACTGGACACAATATAGTGTCACTTCCTTAGTGCATTATAGTTTCATAGTTTCATAGTTTTAGGGTCGGAAGGGACCTAATAGATCTTCCAGCCCGCCCCCCCGCCAGGGCGGGAGAACAACAAAAAACCCTAAAAAACAAAAACGGGACTCAAATGAGTCCAGCCAGGTAGGCATCCAGCCTCTTCTTAAAGACCCCCAGGGTAGGGGCCAGCACCACCTCCCTTGGAAGTTGGTTCCAGCTCCTAGCTGCCCTAACTGTGAAGTAGTTTTTTCGGATGTCCAATCTGTACCTCCTCTCCATCAACTTGTGCCCATTACTCCTTGTTATGCCAGCGGGGGCTAGGGGAAACAGCGTCTCCCCCAAACCCTTCTGGTTCCCCCTAGTGAGTTTATAGACGGTCACCAGGTCCCCCCTCAGCCTTCTCTTGTGGAGGCTGAATAGGTTCAAGTCCCGCAGTCTCTCACTGTAGGGTCTGCCCTGTTGTCCCCGGATCATGCGGGTGGCCCTCCTCTGGACCCTCTCCATGTTGTCCACATCCCTCCTGAAATGGGGCGCACAGAACTGGACACAATACTCCAGCTGCGGCCTGACCAGCGTCGCATAGAGGGGGAGGATCACCTCCCTGGCTCTACTCGAGATGCACCTGTGGATGCACGACAAGGTCCGGTTAGCCCTGCCAACCATGACCTCGCATTGTCGGCCCATGTTCATCTTGGAGTCAATAATGACACCAAGATCCCTTTCCGCCTCCGTGCTCTCAAGTAGGGAGTTCCCCATCGTATAAGTGTGCTGCTGGTTCCTACTACCCAAGTGCAGCACCCTGCACTTGTCCGTATTGAAACACATCCTGTTCCTGTTTGCCCACCCCTGTAACCTATCCAGATCCTTCTGCAATCTCTCTCTCCCTGCTAGCGTGCTCACCTCCCCCCAAATTTTGGTGTCATCAGCGAATTTAAACAGGTTGCTTTCCACCCCAACATCAAGATCGCTGATGAAGAAATTGAACAGCGCAGGCCCCAGGACCGAGCCCTGGGGGACTCCACTACCCACCTCCCCCCAAGTCGAGTATGATCCATCCACCACCACCCTCTGAGTGCGACCCTTCAGCCAATCTGCAATCCATCTGACTGTGTAGGCATCTATGCCACAGTCGCCTAGTTTATTAATTAGGATGGGGTGAGAGACGGTGTCAAAGGCCTTGCTGAAGTCCAGAAAGACTACATCCACCGCGACACCTGCGTCCATGGCCTTTGTGACCTGATCATAAAAGGCAATCAGGTTGGTCTGACATGATCTCCCCCTAATAAATCCATGCTGATTGCCCCTGAGCATCATCTCGGATGCCGGCCCATCACAAATGTGCTCCTTGATGATCTTCTCAAAGAGTTTCCCCAGGATTGAGGTAAGACTGACGGGCCTATAATTGCCCGGGTCCTCCCTTTTCCCTTTTTTGAAGATGGGGACCACATTAGCTACCTTCCAATCGTCTGGCACCTGGCCCAAGCACCACGATCGCTCGTAGAGCCGTGCCAGGGGCCCTGCAATAACCCCAGCCAGCTCCCTCAGCACCCTGGGGTGGAGAGCATCCGGACCCGCTGACTTGAACGCGTCCAGCCCCTCCAGAAGCTCTCTAACCCGGTCCTCCCCAACCTGAGGTCTGAAGGCGATCCCCTCGCGTCCGGCTTCTATCACAGCAGGGAAGTCCCGGTCCCTGCACAAGAAAACGGAGGTGAAGAATTGGTTAAAGAGGTCCGCTTTATCCTCTGACGCAACCACCAGATTGCCCCGCATATCCTGCAGGGGCCCCACATTACCCGGCGCCTTCTTCATCCTCCCAATATATTTGAAAAAGGACTTTTTGTTATCCTTAATCCTGGACGCTAATCCGAGCTCTATCTCCGCCTTGGCCTTCCTAACAGCCCGCCTGCAGGCCCGAGCAGAGGAGGTATACTCCTCTTTGGAGATTACACCCCCCTTCCACCGGGCGTACGCCACCCTTTTGGCAAGCAGGCATTCCCGGACACCCTTGGTGAGCCAGGGGGGCTTTTGGACACTCCTGCCCGCCTTGCTTCTTGTCGGGATGGACACCCCTTGGGCCCCGAGTATCGTTTCCTTAAGGAACGACCACTCCTCTTGGACGCTGAGTTCCTCTGCCCTCAAGGACCCCAGTTCCTCTCCCACTAATCTCCTCATCTCACTGAAGTTGGCCCTCCTGAAGTCTAGGGCCACCACCTTGCTGCGGGCCCTTGACACTCTACGCTGGATGGTGAATTCCAGCACGCGATGATCACTATTGCCCAGGTGGTCAAGAACCTGGAGGCCTCTTACCAGGTCGTCGCCTGCGGCCAGGACCAGGTCCAGCAGAGCATCTCCTCTGGTGGGACTGTGCACCTCCTGAATCAAGTGGAGGTCCTGCAACTCGGCCAAGAACCTCCTGGAGCGGTCCGTCCCGGCTGACTGCTCCTCCCAGCAGATGTCCGGGTAATTAAAATCGCCCATGACAACTACATCCCTTGCTTTTAGTGTCTCCGCAAGCTGGCCTGAAAATTCCCTGTCCAGCTCCTCCTCCTGATTGGGGGGTCTGTAATAGACCCCCACCGTCAAATCCCTCTCGCCTTGCCCCCCCTGGATCTTGACCCAGAGCACTTCAGCTCGCCCTTCCCCTGACCCCATACTGCTGGCAGAGGATGTGTAGTGCTCCTTGACATAAAGTCCCACCCCCCCCCCTGATACCCACAGGCATGCCAGAATAAGGAACATGGCTTTAAGTGAAGAGGTAATGTACAGGAAGAAAAAGTAACTATAGTATACTACATACAAGTAACTTTTTATATGATGTGTAGTGCTCCTTGACATAGAGTGCCACCCCCCCCCCTTTCCTGCCTTCTCTATCCCGCCTGTACAGCCTATAGCCCCTAATGTTAACTGCCCAGTCATGGGACGAGTCCCACCACGTCTCTGTTAACCCTACGACATCTGGATTTGAACTAGCTATTCTGAGGGCGAGTTCCTCCTCGCTCGTTACCATGAGCCCACAAGGCAACACTATGTAGAGTCACCTGAGCTACCTCCACTCATGCTATTCTCACACTGGAAGCAGGATAGTTGTGTTAGCATGGTGCTGCACCCATGCAATTATCTCTGCCTCTAACTGCTTGAGATTATCTAGTGTGACCTTCAGAATCTCACAGGCCATAAAACTACTGCTAGTTACTCCCCCATAGAGCCTAATCACATTTTTGTCCTCTTTTTGATAAAGAGCTCCATCTGTTTAGCTTGAGTTTCTTAGTGTAAGGTTCTTGTGGTTCTACTCTATACCTCTCCAGTTTTTCAGGTTGGAGTATTGTTATAGCCCTGATGGTCAAGGAAATATGCAAGAAGCAAAAAAAATCCCCTTGTTTCTCCAGTTCTTCAGCATCCTGGCTAGCAAAAATGGAGACAGTAACCTAGTATTGGTTGCACAGTGCTGTATACTGAAGTAGGAATCCCTTTCCTGCTATTCTGCAGCTGGAAAAATTACAGAAACTATTAATAGATATTGTCACTGCCTGATGATAAAAAAACAAATCCAAAAAACAACTAAGGCACCTAATACAAGACCTAGGTGGTATTTCAGTGCCCAAAGCCAAAACTGCAGTGCTTAAAACCCCCACTCAGCTGTATATGGAGATGCCTAAACTCTAAAGTGCCTCTGTTTTCAATGTTAAATTTCCCCAGAGACCTAAAATTCCACTTCTGTGAATGCTGAGTGTTCTTTAGCCTTGACAGAGCTGAGCAGATCGATGCCTAGTTCATGTATACGCCTGATAAACAGTCATAAGCTATTCCTCCTGCTAAGTCCTCTGAGAGGCTTGATCCAGAAGGGTACCGTGAGTATGTGTATTGCATACCTACCAGATGGGGCTCCTCAGAAACTGAAGCGATAGCTGCTTTATCAAAACACACCATGGCAGTGGTACTTCCTCTCTGCTTTGCAGGAGCCAAGTAGCAAGAGCTTTCTTCCAGGGTGCAGGATTCCAAAATTCAATTCCCTCCTCTGCTTAAGGGGAGTAGTCCAGCATCTCCACTCTCCTAGCAGGGGACTGTTTATACTTTGTATCCAATTAGATTTAGGGCCAAATCTTGTTTCATCTTTATATATCTAAGTGCTACTTACATGTCCAAAAGTAGCCATGATATTATAGTGGCCTTTCTGACATTTACTGTAGGTTTTAGATCCTGTTTCCCTGAGCCATGCTGCCTCCAGCTTGATCTTTGTCTGGCCTCGTATAGCTTTTCCTCTTGGCTCTTCAGTGGGCCAGCTTTAAGAGGCAGGGCCATTGGGCAATACTTATCCCATGGTGTCCTGGCACTTTGCTTGGAAGCAGAAGATGTATGTTCAAATTCCCTCTGAATAAGGAGAGGTCTAGAAATTGGGTCTCTCACTTTTTGACAAGTGCCCTAATCATTAGGCTATTGGGTTAAAAGGTGGCAGAGCTCTCCTTCTCCTCCTTCTATGTCAAACAGTTGCTAGTCCTGATTTTTCTCCAGCTGCCCTTTTGGGGACTTAGTTATGCACCTACTTGTGTGATCCTATTCCACCACAGAGCATATATGGCCATAATTGAACCTTGTAAGCATGCTCAGAAAAACAAACTTAGCTGCCTAGGTGGAAATATTTTCTAAAACCTGTATAAATGTCAAAAATGCCTTTTGCCTGACTACATTTGAATGCAGAAGCACCACTTAGATACATGAAAGTGCAACACAATTTAGCCCTTACTGTAAAATATATACATAGACTTTGGAGCAGGGCAGGTGAGTGCTGTAACCATTGTCCTACAGTGTCTCATTCTCCCTTTCTGACCTTATGCATCTTCAATGCTTTATGCACAATGGAGTAGCTCTGAGAAGAAAGGTGAAGAATGCCTCTTGTCTACCATAGATGATAGCCTGATGGTGTGGCAATCCTCTGGGAAACAGGAATGTTTTCAGGTGCTGTGACAGAGGAGAGAATTGAATCTGCTCTTCCACATCCTGGGAGATCCATATTTACAGACTTTGGCTCTAGGTCTGAAAGCTTAGGTGCCTCCAAGCTGAGACTGGAGTCTGGGGAACCGGTTTGTAGTAGTGATGAGTAAGACCATATCTACGTTGCTTCCTTGCAGGCCAGGGTCTGCCACCAAGAAACAAGTCTCAACTACTGAGTCTTGCTTTATGTACTGCAAAGTCCAGCCATTAGATACCATAGAATGCATTCACCAACCCCACTCTTATGTTTGTTAAAAACATGTTCAGGGCTGTTATAAGGTATCTATCTGCACTAATTGTCAGGCTTTGGTGTACACAGCAAGAGTGAGTATATGAAACTCACTTCACAGCAGTGGAATCAGGCTTGGCACAGAGGCTGTATAGATTAGATATAACCTAAGCCATCTAAACCCCAGAATCATGGATTTAAATGCCCTCCTGTCCTTGATATTTCCTGTTCTTTATCATAGGCCACTCTCAGGTTTTTGTGGAGTGCAGTCTGAGATGCCTAATGCTCCCCATGCTGGTTCTGGGAGCCCAGGAACCTAACTTGGGACCCTGGATCCTGGACCAGACACTTAAGTCCCTTTTTGGAGCTAGGTTTTGGTTTAGCAGATGAAAGCATCTCATGCCGAGTAGAATTCCATGGCACTATTCAAATATACTGTAGGATGTTACACAACACAGTGTGTATGACTCTCATGCTGGTGCTGCTGTACTACAAATAGTCTGAATTTGTGTTTTTTAATTATTGAAAATTAACAGACTGGTAATGTCACTTTGCTTCATGCAGTTTAATTTGTAATGGAGTTCTTCATTTTAAAAAAAATAATCTGCTTTGTATAGCTGTGTCTGAAAGCCCACGCTGGAGCACTTTGAGTGTGATTATGGTGACTCATATTTTTAATGGCTTTTTTCATGTTAAAAATGGCTCCTTTCCAAACAAGTCCTACAAGGCCTCATATAACAAACAAGGGTTACTGCTCTTTTCCACACATAATATGAAAAATATCCTTCAGCGAAGCTGAGCGAACTTCAGTACATCTGCTGTAGTTTGGACTGATGCACAGCTCTAGCTCACTTACCATTACACATGCCACTTGGTAAAGCAAACCACCTGTTTCCTGCACAAGATTCAGCCCCAAGCATTTTAAATGTTTCTCTGAGGATGAAATCCATCCAAACCACTGATGGGGAATGACAACCTTGGCATTCTTTTCAGCTACATTTGTTGTTGTGCCATTTGTTGTTCGCTAAGGAGCTCTGTGGTCTTGAGTCTAGTTTTCCACTGTAACCAGAAAGTACAGGTTATGCCAAGTGGAAATAGATTCATAGTTCCCTATTTATAAAGCTCCTCATTCCACAAGTGTGATTGACAAAATCTCCATTTTTAAGCTAAAAAGGGCACCTTTGAGAGAACAAATAAGGGAAGTGACAAAGAAAAGAGAGAAACTTCTCTGGATCTTGCTATTGCATGTCTTGTGCTTCTATTCCAAACCTTCCTCAGAGACTCTCTGCTCAGGGCCTGATGTGCAAGCTTTTGCACATGATAGTCCAAATGAGATTCAGTGAGACAAATCCTATGCAAAGAAAATGCTTATGTGCCCTCCCAGCCAAATGGAGAGGAAGTGGTGACAGGGTAGGGTACTGAGGGAGGGATGTCACCTCCCTACATGCAGATCCCTCCATTTCCCTATAGAGACAACCCCACAAGAGTACACTTAACTATATACAGTTTTTTATTACAAATATAATTAAAACATTTACATGCCAGAAATAATTAAATACCTGATATTACAAAATAACTTCCATAATCTCCAAGTCAAGAAATGAGTTACCCAACCCAATGACTCCAATAATATTCACCCCAGCAGGTAAAACCCAGTACTTAAAAATACATACACAGCTGACCCAAAGATTTCTTCAAGCTTTCAAACCTATCAACATCACAGTTAACAACACTAAAATAATAAGAACAATATTATTTATAAAATATAAAGCGCAACATAAACTCAGAACCTCAACCACATAGAAGTCTAATTATGAATTTGTTCCCCGAGCCTGGAGAACAGGGGTCACCTCACCCACTCCCAACAGGGTCTTGGGACCCACCCACTGGGAGGGGTCTTCCACCCAGCTCTAGTGAGGCCACTTCTAATACATCCCCTCCTTTTCAGGGCCCCAGTGCTCCAGTAACTCATGACCCTTCTGATGGTCTGACTTGTCCCAGTGTGATGCTCCCTGCCAGGGTCTCCTCCCACGCTGCCTCCAGACTCCCCTTGTGGCCTGGTGCCCCTGGCCTGGGCACCCAAGCTTTGCAATGTCACCTGCTTTGGGCCTCATGGCCCTCTGCAGATTTGCTTGTGCCTCTCTATGCCCCACTCTGAGCACCAAGGGCTAGCTGTTTCACCTAGCGGGGTTGCTGGGCTCCCAATTGCCCACCTCACACTGGGTAGCCTTCCTTGTTCTCTGTGCCCAGCTCGCTGAGACCCTATGTGGGGCTCTGGCCTTCCGGTCTCACATTGAGTGGCTAACCCAAGCAGCCTTTCACTGCTCACCACTCCTGGATCTTGCCCAGGTCTTGTGCACAGTGGTTGCCAGCCACCTGCTGGGGTCTGCAAGCTTGAGACTGCTGCGCTTCTAGGGCCTGGACTCCATGCGTCGGACTATTCACCATGACAAGGCCGAGGATCTGAGACCCTCCCAGGGCTGCTCCGTGCAGTGGGTCCCTGCACTGTGACAAGCCCAAGGGTCTCAGACCCTCCTAGGGATCTTCAGGAGCTCAGAGCTATTCCCCACTGGGGCAACTGGTCCCCAGGTTTTCTTGCTTCAATCTTCCTTCTTCAGCTTCTCTGTCATGTCCCTCTGCATGCCAGCGCGCTGCTCCTTTTATACATTTCAGGGACTTCACCCCTGAAGTTCTCCAGACCTGGCAGGGCGCAGTCTCGAACCAAGTCTCAGTTGCTCCTTGCCCCCCTCCCTTTGGGGAAAGGGCATGACCTTGCTTACCCTGGCTTGCTTCTGATTGGCAGATGGGCTCCATCAATCGAAATTGCAGAATCTCGAGGCCAGGACTCATCCAGAGCGTAAAAGGGAAGTCTGCTACACTTATATAAGAGAGGGTGGACAAGGTCAAACAGTAAACTACTCTGCCCAGACAGCTAGTGCTAAATCCTCTGGGGTATTTAGGCACTACCATGCAAAGGAGAAGCACCCAATACTTAGTTTTCAGATATCACCAGGAATATGAGGCACTGGGTTCAAATCCCGCTTCTACCTTCAGGGCAGGGAGTTTTGCCCACAACTCCAGGACATGTTCTAGCCATCAGATTAGATTGGTTCTGCCTCAGTCTTCCCTGTTGGAGCTATTTCATTCTGAGCAACTAACTGCCTAGCAGTTAGGTTTTGCAATGTTGAGCAGACCAGTGTTCAGTGACACATATCCCAGACTCTTCCCTCTGCTTATGCTGTTCAGTTCTTACCCTTTTTTGTACTTGAATCCGGTTTTTACCTCCATCCTGCGTGGGCATCAACAAAGGGGAGAAGAACACTGAAAGCACAAGAAAAATCTCCCTCCTCTCAATTCCATGCCTGCTGTTACAATTTGCAGCAGCAGCTGGGAGAGGCCAGTCTATCCTCTGTGGACAGGGTCCTTTGGAAATTT
>NW_005842282.1:1433879-1458583 GCF_000455745.1 Alligator sinensis | reverse complement strand
CACTAATGTGATTTTTCAAAGGGCAGGTTTGCATGAACTTTCAAAGACTGTAAAAGACAGGCCCCCAGTAGTCCACCCAGCACATTTTAAGTAGCTCTTCCAAGCATGGAGGTGCTAATGCTGTAACACTTTTTTTATATCAACAAAACAACAATTCCCCAGTCTTATTTTCTGAAACAGTTAAGCCATTTTTGCTTAATCTTAATGATCATTAGCCGCTGAAGGTCAACATCTAGAAGGGAGAATTTCAGCCTAAGTGGTAGAGGTTTGGCAAAGTTATAATCAACTGAAAACAGTTGTCTAATGGAACGTGACTGTAAAACTTAACTGTACGCAGTCCTGTCAGCTGTATCTATAATAAGCTAATTCACTCATTTCAAGTACTTTATCTTGGGGGAAAAAAATTAAGCAGCAAGATCTGGATGAGCATATGACCCTGATTAACTGGATACTGCGTGGCACTCTTATTATTAGCATCTAGCAAATAACCTACAGTATTTGCTATGTTCATTAGTGTGTAACACGTCACACCACTAGCTGATAAAATAACTACTTTTTCATTTTAGTAGACTGAAAGTTTTGCAACATGCAGTAAATACAATTAATAGAAGAAAAACATGTATTTGCTATGCATTGATAATACTTCCAACACAAGAAAAAGTATAGCTTAAACAATGTTATTATAACTCATCGGCCAAATCACAGATTTTGTTAATTGGCTTTTGATATCATTTTGAATTCATGGCTTTAACCATATAAACCCATTAACACAGAATGCAGTTCTGTCATATATAAAACATACATAACCTAAGTCTGAAACTCCCACTGCAGCATACAGCTGTTTCAAATGGGCTCAGACAACCTAAACAGAGCTACACAAATGTATTTAAACTAAAGCACTGTGGAAATTGTTTTAAAGTATGATACTTCTAATTCTATTTCAGGAAATTTTGATGTTAGCAAATTACAGAAACCAGAAGATAACACTGGTCTCATACTTTCTGCTGGTGGCGTTATAGCATTCGAGTTGCCAGTCGAAGTTATTGGATGTAATGTGGGGTCATTGGTCCTATGTCTTTACAATGAGCGATGGTTAGGTTTTAACACAGACTGTGCCATCTGCTCACAGGACTGACAGGCTGTACAGAAGTCTTGTGTCCCAAGCATCAGGGAAAACTTTGCTGCTATACTTCAGTTTCTTTTTCTTAGCAGAACCCAGGTTGAACAGAAGCAAAGAATCCACAAGAATTATCTACCCCTGCTCCTCTAGGGAATTTCCCCAAAATAGTGGAGTCTCTTCAGTTCGATGCTAGCTCTTCTAGGAGACCCCCTCACATGAAGCAGCAGAAAAGCATTGTTATATCTCAGCTATTCTGCAGTACTGCAAAAGCATACTGGAGCTGCAGGCTGCTAAAATGCAAGTTTATGCCATTGTTACCTTGGGCTTCTCTTGACTCTGTAGTGGGCCTCTGTTGTTTTGCATCTTATATTTAGATTTTCAGCACTCTGGAGCAGGAAGAATATTTTAGTTGGGCTTATACAGTGCTTAGAACATGAGGACCCTGGTTTCTGATTGAGGCCTGTAGGCTAATTGAATCCAAAAATTAACATATTAAAAATGGGTAAACCCAAGATAGGGGAGGCACAAAACACCATTGCTACATTAGAATTAGCACCAGTGGAGGAGAATACTGCCTTCCTTGTGCTCTTATCTAGAAGATACATATACCTGATATCAATCCCAACAAGAAGAGATGCTGTTTTAAACTTGGTTTTGGTAAGTACTCTATATAGAATAGTTGGTCATAGAAAATAACATTTGTTCAAGTAACCTTGATAAGATTAGGTTTAAATTAATTGGAAGAATATTAACATAACTTTAACTAAGGCATTTGATTCCAAAAGGGTGGAGTTTAAGAAAATAAAGAATTAGTCAGACTGAAATGTTCATGGATTTGACTGTTGGGGAAGATATGGAACCTCTTTAGGTCAAAGGTGCAAACACTATTTAAAACTGACATGCCTCACAATGGCTAAAAACTTTTAGGGAAGGGCTCTAGACCTATCTGGATGAATAAAAGGACATTAGGAGTAATCAAAGATCCACTAAGGAATAGAGAAATGGATTCAGCAGCAAAAATTACCATATCCCAAATGGAAGCAAAATTCAAAGAGCTTAATTTTCTCAAGTTATAAGGAACAAGCTACTCTCTGGGCACATCTACACAAGACGCTACTGCACAGTTGGTCCTGCGCATTTATTTAGTGCTTGTACTAGCAAGTACTAAATAAATGCACAGTAACTGGAGTTACTACGCAGTAGCACTGGCAAATGTCTTTAAGGTGACTGCACCTAATAATACTGCACAGTAGCATATTAGCACTGTCCATGCTGTGATGCACTACTGCGCTGTATTTTTTACTACTACACAGTCAGCGTCTCTTGTAGACGCTCTCTCTGGGCACAAGGCATAGCAAGTCCAATGGCAAGAATGTTAATAAGTCTATCAAATTGGGAATGATATTGGAGAACAGAAGAATAGTAAACAAAGTGACTACAGACTTGTTAGATTCGCAATAAATGGAAAAATAGAATAAAATGCCACCTAGGTTTACTAAAGGTAGATCATGCTAGTGCTCATGACTGAGCTTATAAAAATATGCAGGGAATAAATACCCAGGAGGAAAAGTAGATATTTAAACTAATGGACAAAGTTGGCACCAGAACAAACGGGTATAAATAAATGAATAAATACATTTTGCTTGGCCATTACGTGTTTTCTAACCTGAAGAGGAGTGAAATTCTGGAACAACCCTGTAATAGGATAGTGGAGGCAAGAATTCTAACTAGTTTTAGGATGGAGCATGAGATGAAAATTGTTACATGATGTGGTTGTCTGAAATAGTTGGAAGGGGATCCTGTGACCCACTGGGCGCATCTACACATGTGATTAATGTGCATGAATCAACTCCGGTGCTTAATTTTCAGAATTTATTTGTGCACAGCATGTGGAGCCTGGTCAGAGAAGCCTGGGCTGGCAAGTGACCCAGGGTGGTCAGCCTGCCAGCCGAGGGCTGTTCCAACCAGGCTTCACCTAGTGTAGAGTGGCTGGCTGGGGCATGAGGGTGCTTTGGTGTGGTGGCTACCTGCCCCCCACTGAGCCACCCTGTGCCCCAGCCATCTGTGGCAGCAAAAACTCCAGAGCAGGTTAGTACTTATGTTTTACCAGTACTACCCTGCTGCAGAGTTTATTAGTTTCCTGCGACCTAATAGGGGCACTCGTGTAGACGCTGAGACATTTACTGCAGTTAATTAGTCAACTGCGCAGTAAACATCTTGCATAGACATGTCCACTAAGCCTTTTTTAGTCCTGTGTTCCATAATCTTACTCTCGTACATTCAGTTTTGACATACAGTATACAAAGCTGTAATACAAGCTTCTATACACATGAGAAATCATCCTTGATTAATGTATTTAAAGTGTGAGGAAGGGTTTGGAATGGAAGAGACTTGCATCTGGCCTGAAACTGTATACCAGTAGGCAGCATTCCAGAAGCAACATTTATACTGAAGAATCTAAAGCAGCCTGAGGTGTATTCGTACTGGAGCAGGTATAATAAAGCTTTGGGCACTATTTTAGTAGTGTCCAGGAGATGCAGGTGGTGGAACAGAAGTAACATAAAACAAGAAGTATTTTTTTATTACTATATGCCCAACTTCTGCATATTTTATTCATAAGTATTAGTACTTGATAGAAAGCAGAAGCCTGATAGGCAATTATGTCATTATTCTACTTGCATATTATGGAGAATTCACAAGACACTTCATCTCTCCATAACTGACAAAAATACAAACACATTTCTGTTAGAGGACGCCTATACAAAATGTAGCATTAAGGGCTAGGGACAGAAATTACACACAAACCAATATAGGTAATTGGAAACTAGCTCAAATTTGTAACACAACAAAAGTTCAGTGCACATAAACTGCTTTCAAAATGGCCATAACTGGTTTAAGATAAACCTGGATGGATGTAATATCAAACATTTAGGTTAAATTGGTTTATTGGACTTCTGTCCCAGATCCCCTCCAGATTCTAGTTAACTCACAATCTCCCAGCATCCTAGGATGCTAGCCTTGGCCCAAGCTGTCTGCTCAGGGAGGCTTGTGGCATGGGCCACTGCAGGCATGTGGCTACATTTCTGGAATCAAAAGTGAATTTCTGTTTATTTGCTTATTGGTTCAATCTATGCAGCTTAGACTAACCTGTGAAGATTTAATCAATTCAGCTACAGGCTTTTTGACTGTCTGTACTTAGCCTTAGAGAATGTACTGATCAATCATACACATTTCAGTTCAGTAGTTCCAAAACTGTGGCATGCTTGAAGGTCTACTCAAGTAGAGGCAGGCATAATCAGACCGCTTAATTGTTCTTCATACGTTTAACTTCTCTTTCAAATTAAAGTTGTTAGGACTATGTTAAACTAGAATGGGAGTATAAATGGTGTGGCACTGCCTGACTTAATTTGAAGAGATCTGAAATAGTGAGTCTAGATTTGTTCCAAATATTTCAATGGGTTCTAAATCATGCTGATCCTTTAAATGCTAGTATTGCTAAAGAATGACTGGAAGTATTGCTTTGAACATTACCCCAGCTTTTCCCAAAGAAAGGATACATCCCTAAGGCTAGGGACAGACATTCAATCTTTGCAGGTCAGTTTAACCTGGCTAGGTTAAATGACTTTGTAACTGCACAGACATCCCAGACGTGCAGGCATATGCCTATAGTGGCTCAGGCTAGAAGCTGGGGGGTGCTAGAGCAGCCCTCCCTTCCCTTGCACAGCTCTGCGATGAGGGTGGAGCATGGACAGGCCCTGGCAGGATGCTCTGATTAGCCCAGCAGGGAATTAATAACAGTGTTTTTCACCCCATTACGAAAACAACAGAGGGACATTACCTGCTATCTCTTGATTCTACCTGTTGATTCAGCATGGACTGTAGCCAGCACCCTAGCTAATACACAGACACCTCATTAGCAAGGCAGAGGGGAGGGGGGAATTTGCAGGGAATGTTGAGGGGGAGGTGGGAGCAAACAACTCTTCTTAAACAACTTTTCCAAGGAAGGACATTGCATTTGTTTTTCTGTTTCTTTAGAGGAGCACCCAGAGAAATATATATATCTGCTGGGGCAAAACTAGGGGGGGGATATATATAGATATGTATCTATCTATCTATATATATAGTGTGTGTGTCTGTGTGTGTGTGTATTTTTTTTCTGGTTTGTTTTACTATAATAGTAAAATTGCTGCCTTTATCCGTGAACTAGGAGAATGCATAGGCATGACCAAAAAAAAAAAAAAAAATTAACCTTTTCTTATGGAGAAAACTTTACAATTATAATTGGTTTAGGTATATAATGTCTTCTGAAGGGTGTTCACATTTAGCATAACGATTGTAAAAATTTCCATTGTTAACCTTCATTAAGTCTCTCAAAGTCAATGATCAACACTCACACAGTTGAGGAGACTGCATGGCATAACCAATAATTTAGTCAGTAGGTGTAGTAATCACTTCTGTGTTCTTTCTTCCCATCACTTGCTAAATATATATATAGATATGTAAAATAGATATAAAATAAATCCAGATTAGGTCTTGTTTATCTCTGCACATGTCATGCAATGATGACTTCTCTCGAAAAAGTGACTAGCTGAAGAACAAAGACAAGATCCTCATCTCTGGTCTGCCATCTCTGCTGTATTTTCTGTACATTAGAAAGGTGGGGGGGGGGTTTGTTCCTACCTAAATTATCACTTACTGAAGTACAATCATTTGCAAAAATCAGTGAAACCACCATTTTACAACAAAAACACATTTTATTTTGTATTTGGAGAGCATTTTTCTATATATGACTATATGGGCAGATGCATTCATGATAATTACTTATACCTGTGCTTCAAAATGCATAGTCCAAATGTCAAACCATTCCAATAAAGGGACATCTTACTATACTAGTAGATGTTGCTCTTCTCCATCTCCTCCAAAGAGGTTGTTTCAAAAGTACTGGTATGCATGTACTTCAAAGGTGAAACAGCACAAAGGAGACTAAAGACTGCAGGGGAATCCTTTCAAGGTTTTACTGCTGCTTGCTTTGGAAGCCTGAGTAACTTTATGCAGCTCCAGATCTTTCAGCTGTTTATGATCTGATTTTTCAGAAGTGATGCATAGCCACCCACTGATTTTACCAGCAAATGGCAATGCTCAGCACCTCTGAAAGTAACAACTTCTCCCTTACCACTTTCTCTGCCTGTGTTGAATAAATGTTTGGCTTCATCTTACCTACATTGAGCTAAATGTTTTTAAGTTTGAATTGATTTTCTGGCCCATGAGGGGCCCTCAGACACTACTCATTTAGTCACTTCATGATGGACAGGAGGTCAGGATGGATGATCTAATGTTTCCTTCTGGCCTTAAACCTTCAGAATCAATTAGCTTCTTAGACTCCCTGTTCAACTCAAGCTTTCCATTAACTCTAAGGTTCAGAACTCTTTGTTATCTCTAGTCTTTAATTTTGTTTCTCCTTCACTATTTCCAGGCTTTTACTAGTTGTAGGGACCAGAAAGGAGATTTTTCCCACCTCAGTAATACTTTATTGGCTTCGAGGTTGGAATTTATTATTTTTTTTTGGAGGGGAAGGCTCTGGGGTGGGAAGGAGGTTCCTCACCTTCCTTCCATTGTGGACATTGGCCACAACCGGGGGTTTTAACTGGAGTGAAACATCACAGATACCTGGCTGGAGGGTCCTGCTCTTCTTAAGGTCAAACCAATCATCAAATTTGGGGGGAAGGAAGAAATTTCCCCCCCTGGTCAGACTGGCAAGCATTGTAAGGGTTTTTGCCTTTCTCTGTAGCATGGACATAGTCCTCAACCTAGGCTTCTCTGAGCATATATTAACCAATTACTTCTCTATCATTGCAGAGACAGAGCTCTGGCCATCTTCCCTGTATTTCACTTGGGGCATGTTATAGGATGTTCTTGGACTTCCTGGCTTTGTGCTTTGTAGCTGTGATGTGTGTGGAGTGGGTAGTTTTGAGGGATTTTTTTGTAAATGGTTGCCTGTGTGTCCTGCGTGCTGGACTTGATGGCTCAGGAGGCCCCTTCACTGTGCAACATTGTGTATGGTGCTGCCTCCATTTTGCCCCTGCTGAAATTCTCCACTATGCCTTCATCTACCTTCTGTTGGACTCTTCCACATCTTCTCTGGGACCTTTAAATTTCAGGACAAGAGAAGACAGAGTGTTGTAGTTTGTCTGGTGACATGCATATTTCAGGTGGGCACTGCATACCTCCAGGACAGCCTTCACAGCAGTGGCCTTGCCCATGCCAAACAGGTGGTCGACATACCACAGGATGAGGGCCAGGCAGGTGGCCATGGGAAGGAGCAGCTGCATGCTGGTGTCCTGCCACTCCAGGTGTGGCCAGAGCTGCTCCATGAGGTCCCAGAAAGTGGCCCAGGTCATGCAGATGGCCTCCAACCACTGCTTATCATCTCAGGAATGCTGGATGACGTGTTGCCACCAGTCCTGGCTGGCCCAGCAGACCCTGAGGCAATGGGGCTGGAGGCCCAGGAGGGTGACAGTGGCCCCAGCAGGGGTGTCTAGAAGCCCCTTGTTTGCATCCCTGCCAGCGGGAGCTGCATGGTAGCAGCCCTGGGAGAGTACACTGTGGCCAGGCAGGCAGTCACTGCACAGGGGGGAGCCAGGCCAGGTGAGACAGCCATGGGCCAGATGGCAATCAGTGCAGTGGGCCAGCAGGGCCAGCACAGAAGCAGCAGGAGCCTGGGGCACTGGGCGTTGCTGCCAGTGCCCCAGGGCACAGGCTGGAGCAGCCATAGCACAGGGAGGCAGAGCGGGCAAAGAGAGAGCTACCATATGCTGCCCCTGTGCTGGGCATGCTGCTCCTGGGCAGAGAAGTGGCTGGCCAGAGAGCAGTGAGCAGGAATAGCTTTTGAAAAGGCTGCCAGCTTCTGGCAGCTGCAGCCAAAGCCTGGCGCTACCCCTGGTGGTGGCAGGGGCCCACTGCAGGGCTGCAGTAAGTTTGGTACTGAGAACAGCAAATCTGCTGCCTGGTCCCTACATGTGTAGATGCCTGCTAGGGAATGCTTACTCCTGTATAGTTTACACCCAAGTAAACTAAGCCCAGATCAGATGCATGTGTAGACATGTCCAGAGTTTGTGTATCTCTCCCTTCTCCCCATTAACCTGGTATTGGTGTCTTTTCTTTCCTACCATATAATAATTGCAGTTGGGATTCAACAGCCTTCTCTTTAGCAGATCCTTAACTAGAACAGGCTTTTTTGTGTTTTTTTGCTTCATCATTAACACTCCATTCAATATTCAGGTGAAGAGCCATCTTTACTTCCAAGGTGGTTGTTTTAAATTTCACTCTGCTGCTATTTCTCATTTTTATTTTGAACCATTAAGGTATTTGGGAAACAGTTGGTGTGTTTACATGAGACACTACTGTGCAGTTGTTACTGCTTATATATTTAGTGCTTGTATTAGCAAGCACTAAATAAACGTGCAGTAACTGTGCAGTAGTGCCGGTGAACATCTTCTAGGTGATGCTATTGCTCAGTAGCTTAATAATACTGCGCAGTAGCGTGTTAGCACTGTCCGTGCTGTGATGTATTTTCTGGCTACTGTGCAGCCAGCATCTCATGTAGATGCACCCAGTTTGTTTGAAAAAAGTAGAAGCAAAGGTCAAGACTGTAAAATGGCCTGAAGTTGAACTTTGTGCTCACAGCTAGCTTTATAGAGTTGTCACCTTTTGTGTTCAGATTTTCCAGGCTTGGAAGCTGCCTGGAGTTGTGTGGTTTTGTTTTTTTTGGAGAGTTTGAGCAAAAAAAAATAAAAGAAAAATTGTTCAACTATTATTGAGTTAGAGGAGAGTGAAAAAAAATACTTTCCCCATTATAAACGATATTCTTATAATTTTCTTTTTATTTCCCACAAACAAGCCTGCAGCCTAAATGGCAGTGGTTTCAACACTAAGTAACAGTGCCCAGCCATGTCCTGGTGGAAGATTGTTTTGAGATTTGACGAGAGTTATAGGGATTTGGAAATCAACACTGGCGCATGTGCGGTAGAATGTTATAGCTTTGCTAAACTCATTAAATGTGCACCTGGAGCATATATGTGTAGCAAATTCAGCTGGGTGCTGGACTGGGTAGGCTCCAAAATGGCTACAAACTGCCCTGAGGAAACCAATGGCCTGGAAGAGAGGAGCTATCTCAAGCTTGGGGGAAGTTTCTACAGATTCCTAAAGCTGTGCAGTGATACAATGGTGAACTCCTTTGAGCCTGCATCCGTGGAGTTCAGTTTCCAATCTGTAGAGCCTAGACATAAGACTCTAGGAAAGCTCCTGCCTCCAGTGTAAGCTGTTCTATAGCTCTGATCTGGAGCAGGTTAGAGGCTGCCCGGGGTTTGACTTAGCTGCAGTCATAGTGGATTCTGTTCACCCAACACATGCACACTAGTCACACTTCCAATATAAGCAAGAATCAAACAAGAAATTATAAAAGATGCAGCACAATGTATATTTATCTGTGAAATACACAGGAAGGGAAATATACTCCTGCTACAATGAAAACTTGCCATAACTACTCTTCAGATGGACTCTCACAGAAGACAGGGGATGTGTCTTACTACACATCTGTGAAGAGCCTAACAAGATGGGGCTCTAATCTCTGGTGCAGCTGACAGGTATCACTATCACGCGTCAGAAATTATATTCTCATAATATATAAGACCTGAATGTGGGGAAAATATAGAAGAAAACTTAACTTAGAGATGAAAACACATACAAAACTAATTTTCAAATCTATCAATGAGAGTTGTATAGGCTTGTGACCTCTCGAGATATGGTCCTAATCCAATATAGAGTTATTACCTCAATATAGAAAGTGCCATATCAGATAAGACCAGTGTTGAATCCAGACCATTCTCTTGTCTCTGATAATAGCCATAACCAGATGTTCCAGAGGAAAGTACAAGAGATTCTATCATTGGCAATTATGACATGAGCTGCACATTGGGAGAAACATTTTTCTATCTTCTTTGAATTAGAGCTTGTTTTATGCACTAAAACATGAGGTATTTATTTTATCATCATCATTAGTATTATTATTATTTAAATTATTACTATTATGGTAGAAGCTAATAGATCATGGATCAATGCCCCTTTGTACTCAGCCCTTGACATAAACATAATGAAAAGTTGGTCCCTGCTCCAGAGACTTTATATACTGTACATGGAATGTGACACCATCCAACAGAAATGGAAAAAGGACAAAATTAACAGTGAACCATTATCTCTTTTCCACAAATTTCAAGGTTACAACAGATATTCTTATTAACTATGCAAATGTGTAATTAGAGCATTGTTTTTAGTGTAAATAGACCTAAAATATTGCAAGGTTCAAAACTGCTGAAAAATATACAATGTGGCACTCCATTATCTAAGAAAAGGAATGTGATGATGTAATTAGAAGCTGCATTGTAAGAGGTGAATGCAACGTACAGTTTCTACATTTGACAGGGACTTCAGTGGTTACATGTGCAGTTTTAATATTCCACAAGTAATAAGTCTTTAAGCCCTACAGATACTTACACATGTGTGATTTCACACACACACACATAAACTCATGCACCTACATAATTATTTGCAGGATTGGCACCTGAAACTTGGGCTATACTAGCAGAAATCCAGCCAAGGTAGAAGCTTGCCAGGATAGGCAGAAAAAGCAAAAATACCAACTAATCTCACTAATATGAGAAACGCATAAAAGACCTACAGTAATATAGGAAAGAAAGAAAAACAATGATGGCAAACACAGGGGAAAAGGTCATGAGAAAAACCAGGGAAACTGGGAAAGTAAATTATATTAGCAGAAAACTAGGGCATGACCTTACCATAGGCAAAGATGCAGAAATCTTACCCTTAGGAGTGCTATTCATTCATGGCTGCTGGAAAGTTGGCTAGAAATGGAACATTCAAGACTATCTCAATTCTAGGGTTTCTGCTATTCTAAGCAAACTAACACATGAACACACCACCTCGCTCACAGTCCCTCTCATAATGAACCGTCGCTAAATACTGTGTTATTCCTAATATTTTGCAGTCCTAGGCAACCATTTATTTTGCCCTGTATGCTACAGCCTGGAAGAACTAGATATTGTAAGAATCAGTTTGCTGCTTCAGTTCATTCTTATTTTATGACCTTGACAGTTGTCATGTGGGAAGGGACAAAACAGTCACCATTCCCAGGATATGCAATGCTATTGGGGAACCATAAATTTTCATTAACCAAGCTGAGTAAATGTCTTTACTTCCTTGATGACAAGACATTATTCATATGTATTATTGCAGTTTGAATTTTTATTTTGTATGAGCTGCCTGTCTCTTGATTAAATATGAACAGCCTAGAAAGCTTGATGGCTTTTATTTCCAGGCAATTGACTTTACAGTGTCAGTTTTGGTCCCATTTCCTTGGATTGTGACTAGATCCATGTGAGCTTGTCAGCTGGATGAGCTGGCATTCCTACTTACTCTTGGTCTCATTCTGAGCTTTGCCAGTAAGTATTTTTCTTCATGAAGCATCAGGCCTGAATTTGAAATGGCAGGAAATGGAGATTGATGCTTTTATTGCTTTAGGGGAGGGGACTCAGTTCAGAATGTGTGCTTGTGCCCAGGACATCAGATGTTGGAGGAACAAGTGTTTTAGATGTAAAGCCAAGGATCTTGGAGGGTAATTCCAGGGCTGTAAGTGGTATCCAGCTGGATTTAATTAAAATTGAGAGCTATATGCAAATGGTAAGTATTTTTAATTTATTAAGGAACAATAATGCTCCAAGTTTTCTGTAAGATGATTTTGCTTGAGCTTTAAAGAAAAAGAATGCCAGATGTTTAGAGAGGATGATTAGAAGCCTCTGCCTTTTTCCCCCAAGATGTTCTGTGGGTGAAGCAGTTGCCAGTGAAGAAAACTGAATTGACAGTAGATAGAGGTGGGAACGAACAGGACATGAGGACATGAAATGATGACCCATGTCAGAAAACATGCACATGACGCTGGAAAAAAACAGCTTTTGATAATACCAATCAGAATGCAAGGGAAAAGTCTTTTTGCCTTCTCCCCTAGAGAACACTGATTTGATACAACAACTTTTCCATTATTACAACTTCCCAAACATTTTGAAACTGTTCAGTGATTTTAGGGGTGTCACTGCTCTTCCAGTTTAAAGTGTTTTAGGCAAACATTTGTCTGAGATGATACTGCTCTGAGCACAGGGTTCCAGCCCGGCTTTTCTGTGATTCTAATTCACTAGCTTGGAAACAATTCCTTGGAGTCTAGTGATCCCAATCATAAAAGAAGCTGCTTTTCTTGATTCCAAATAGTCTGTATGAGCTAGTGGACACCCGCCTTAAAAAATGTTGGTACTAAAAAGGAAGCTTCACTGGGTAGGTTTTTGATAACTTTATTTCCCATGAAGACAAAGTGAAATCAGGCCATCTTTAGTGAGGTCTATGTCTCAAACCTATTCTTTGGATTTAATCTAAACACCCCAGTAAACACCTGGACTGTGTAAACATCATTTGAAGAAAAAGTAAGTTTACAAACTATTTCTAGAATATCGTTAGTAGCTGCTTGGCCATGCAAGTGGAATTCCTCATTGTGCTGCGAGTCAAAAGTCTCCTCTCAGTTCTGCTGGACAGAGGTCATGTCAATCATGACAAATGGCAGACAAAATCAAAACCACCAGTTTACACATTTCATAGATAATTTCAAAATTAAGGTCAATATTTACTATCAGCAAAACTATCTCACTAGACACAAGAGGAATGAATTGCTATTCTTCAGTTAAAGACACCACACATCACCACAAGTCAGCCCTTTTCCTTTTTTCTTGTCTTGCTGTTACCTTTTAATGAGGTACATTTTAAAAAAAAAGACCCCACCACAGAGCCAAGAGCACACAGGCCAAATCAAGAATATTTAGAAGAAACACCTCAGCTGAAACATGTTAACATTCAGTGTTCTGACTTCCATTTTGTAAAAAATAAAATGAGCCACAAATATTGAAGTCAACCTTTTCAGAACCCGGACAAAACTAGGCAGCTATGTCCATAAGCTAGGGTGGCCATCTTTCCTCTTTTTGCTGGGACAATCTGGTTTTAACCACCTGTCCAGGGTGTCTGGTCAGTTTGGACAAATGAATATTCTTGCCCATTTTCAGCGGGAAGCCTGGGACAAGTGTTTAAAACAAAACTGTTCTGGCAAAAACAGGGCTCTTTCACCAACCTGCCTTTCCCCTACTCTCTAGCATGTTTAGTAGGGATGTGCGAAGTGGGCCTTATTCAAATTGGATTTGGCCCGAATCGGGAGTGATTTGATTTATTGATTCGGATCACTGTCCCTGATTCGATTTGGCTGAATCCGAATCTGAAGATTTGATGCTGATTCAGAGAATCAGTGATTCAGCCATAGACACAGCTTTAAATGTTTTCTCTACATACCTCAAGGTACCAGCGTGGCTCGTGAATGCTGTGATGCTGAGGCGGATGGAGCTTCCCACAGGAGTGCAGTGGGGATAGGGGGTGGGGCATGTGCTCAGCAGTGAACCTGGAAGTGGACCAGAAGTACTTCCGGTCCACTTCCAGATCCACCGGGGAGCACACCAGGGGCCCTCCCATGCCCCCTGGCTCAACAATTGGCAGCAGGGACACCCCCAAGTGCCCCCCCAGACCCAGGAGGCCCCAGACACTGAGCCGGGGAGGTGCCCAGCGTGCTCCCCGGCAGAGCCGGAAGTGGACCGGGAGTGCTTCTGGTCCACTTCCGGGTCTGCTGCTGAGCACTCTGGGGAGCCCCCCATACTTCTGTGGGACACTCCATCCGCCTCAGCATCGCAGCATTCACAAGCCCCTGCTACCTAGAGGTATGTAGAAAAATATTTAAAGCTGTGCCTATGTCCGAATCGCTGAATCTTTCCAGATCTCTCTGAATTGATTCAGAGGGTTCTGATTCGATTCAGAGAGCTTCGAGGGTCCTCTGATTCGATTCAGATTCGGAGATTCAGCCACAGAATCAAGCCAAATCTCCGCCAAATCGAATCAGGGACCGAAGTTTCGCACAGCCCTAATGCTTAGTTGAGAGCAGAGCTTGGAGCCTGCTGAGCATGCGAGCCAGTGGGGTGTCCCATTTTGAGAGAAGGGAAATATAGTCACCCTATAGTAAGTTAGGAGATCTAATCTAGCCTAATACATGTATATATTTTTAACTGTGACAATGGAGACTTCACATTGCTCTATTTGCATTTAAGTACTGACCATAGACTTACTACTGCAAAAATTATTTCAGGCCCAGGAGTGTTCACTTTAGAAGGTATAAGATAACTTAACTTCATAAAACAAACTAAATGTAGAAAAATCAATGCAAATATTGGATTGATCACAACCACGTTTTATCCACATCTGTAGTAGGCGCAGATTTACTGCAAGTCCACATGAAGGTCACTAGTATTCAAACTAGTTACAATCTTGGAAGTCATCACCAAATTCTTAGACAGCAGATGCAGCCAAGCACAATTTCTGCCTGAAAGACTTTGAGACAGGGAAACCATATGCACACTGGTATCTCCCATCTTCTTTAAGACAGGAAGAGACATTGAAACCACCTTATCTGGCTAGAAAACAATGGAAGCTGCACCTTGCTTCCTTATTTAAAATATATGTGGTCAAATCTTTTACCCCAGAGTCCTGTGGCACAACTCCCAACTTAGATAAACAAGTATTTTAATGTTTTTATAATCTATACTATGGCCAGGCATTTCCTGGCTCCTCTGAGTAATGACCACATTTCTGATGTTGATCTATTTTACTGCACACTGCATCTGCAATGTTATTTCAACAATGCACCCACAGGCTGTAGTGATGCATTCCATTAATAAAAAGGAACCAAACTGAGACATTTTTACAAGATAAAATATGGCATGCTATTAAAATTCCCCTCTAAATAAAGAAGGATATTCAGATTCTGAACGGCAGTGTTTTAGCAAACTACATTAAAAACATTACTGACCTTGGGAGATTAAAATTTTAAATCCACAGCAGTTCTTTCAAACCCTTAGGCAATCCTAAAGTAAATTATGTGTGCATATCATCCTACAGAAGAAGCGATCAAGCTGTTTGTTCATGAGAAAACCATATACCTTGTAGCATGTACATTCCTTGCAGGTGCCAAGTTGCAATCAGTTTCATAGCAGAATCTTATAGCAATGGTTAGTTCAGTTTACAGTTAAAGCTAGGTACAGATGTTATACTTATCACGTGATATGCACACAGAACGAGCTCTACAACTGAACAGACAGTCACAGTACATAGAGCTTTAAAAATGGTGGATCCTGCTCTGAGTTAACCCTGGATGGATGTGGTATCAGACTAAAGCACTTTAGATTAGAGCATTTTATTGAACATCTGTGCCAGATCTCATTGTGAGTCAAAATAGGTTACATTCTGCCAGGATCCTGTGAGGCTTTGTGGCACCATGCTCCCTACCCCATCTTGCAGAGTGTTGCTCTAGCCTCAGCCGGAGCTTGTCTGCTCTGTCCAAGCACCGCACTGACCCAGTCGTTGTGCTATCACTGACAAGAGTCAGTGAAGCCTCTGTCCCCAGCCCTGTGTCCTCCCTCCTGCTAGCTGTGAACTGCAGCCAGGCTGGTGGGGAGGGGAACAAGGCCTGGTTTTAGACTTGAGATGCATGGCATCCTCACTCAGAGCCTGAGTCATCAGGAGAAGCTGGGGGAGGGTTGGCCATGGCTCGTCTGGGTCATGCTGGCATATTAGCTGCTGTGCTGGTAGTGGGACACTGCACATGCTCTTCACCTCTGGGAAGGGGGCAGCGAGGTGTCAGAGGAGTAGGTCTGGAATCCATGGCCCCAGGTCTGTGTCCCTGTACCCACATCCTGTAGCTGTTCACCTCCATATCCCATCACAAATCACCCCACAGATGTGCACATTACCACACAGATGTGCACCTGCACATCTTCCCAGACCCCAGCATGCCCCAAAACTGGACCTGGTATGGACAGCTCACCTCTTTTGGGTCACAGTGGCAGGGGCCAGAAGGTCAGGAGTGGGCCTGCATCAAGGCAACCCTGTGGCCTCTGTGGCTTGGGCACTGCTGGCACCTGGCCTGCTGCAAGGCTTTTTTGGCTTGCAGCTACAGGGTCCTGGAGTCAGAGTTTGGGGGGGGGGGTGGGGGTTTGGGGGGGGGGGGGGAAGGGGAGGTGACACTGAGCATCCAAGCTGAGGCAAGCAGACAGATGCTGCTGCAAACTTCAGGAGCAGATCTGCATGACCAGCTCCCTCTATGTAGTGGGTAGAGGACAGCAAAAATTTCCAGCCTGGGGCAAAGGCATTGTTAGAATCTCGTGGTGTCTGCTGTAAGCCCCTGGACAGTTCAAGGTTGTGGGGGTGGCCTGACCAGTGGAGCCCTGGTCACTCTGGAGCAGGGGCCACACCCAGGTGAAGTCAGAGGGAGAGGTATGCACTGGGACCGAGCACCTTTGGGCATCCTCTGCTTCTTCTAGCCATTCACCCTTCCAGTCTTTCATCCATCCTTTCATCCATCCCCTCGCAGCCAGACACTCACTCACCCACAGATGCAAAGACTCTCACCCACTCACAGATGTCAAGACCCAACAGGAACTGCCACAGACCATGGTTGACCAAGCCCCATCTTCCACTACCAGCCAAACCCAGGCACACAACTGGGAGTACAGGGAGATGAGAAATCTCATCACTATCTGAAGCAAGGAAGGGATCCAGTGCCAGGTCCACAACAGAGACCTTTTCAAACACATCGCCCAGCAGATACAGATGTGGGGCTACAACAGGGACAGGGACAGGGTGCAGTGCCACTCCAAGACCAAGGTGATGAGAAGCCTGTATCACTACGTGCTTGAAGCCAACAAGCAGTCTAGGGCCCAGAGACAAATCATGTCCTTTTATGAGGAGCTGTCCAACTTTCTCACCAAGAACAGGGCCACTAACAGCCCTCACACCTATGAAACCACTAGAGGCTTGGAGGATGACAGGATAACTGGGTGCCCAGGAGTCCAGGGGCCACAGGGCAACACCACAGCTGCTGGAACTGGCCCTGGGGAGTCAGGTGCATTGCTTCTGGTCCTCACCTCATCACAGGATGCATACCTGCTTCTGGAAGTGTGCTGGCAGGACATCTTCTCACCCATGGCTGAGAGCATGGAGCATGGGACACAGGAAGAGAAGAAGAGCTCCAATGTCATGGACTTTGGGGCCCAGGACTTACAGTCCAGACACATGCCCTCCATCTCATGGGAGCCCCCACTACCATGGACCTTGACTCTGGAGACCATAGCCAAGCTTATGGGCCCTGGGACACTGTTCCTCATGCTGGGGCCATGGATTCCAGATCCACTCCTCTGACACCTCACTGCCCCCTTCCCAGAGGTGAAGAGCATGTGCAGTGTCCCACTACCAGCACAGCAGCTAATATGCCAGCATGACCCAGACGAGCCATGGCCAACCCTCCCCCAGCTTCTCCTGATGACTCAGGCTCTGAGTGAGGATGCTGTGCATCCCAGGATAGTACAGCTGCCCCGCTGCTTCCCCAAGGCTGTGATGAGGACCCATGTCTTGGGGGAAAGGAGGAGCCTCTGCGGGGGGAAGAAGGAAAGGAAAGGAAAGGAAAGAGGAGCAGAAGGAACTGCAGTCATTACAGGCTGATCCTGTGGTTACTGCCCTTTCTCAGGCCATTGTGGCCGAGGAGCTCAGAAAGGGTTTGGGGGGCGGGGGGGCGGAAGGAGGAGGGTGGAAAGGAGGTGCAGTTGGGATGGTGGTGCATGGGGAGAGGGTGAGTTGCCCCACCTTGCCTGCTCACTGTGCTGGGCCCCAGGTCCATAAGTGCTCAAAAGGTTTCTGTCCTTCAGCACTCAGCAGAGTAGTGACCCTGTCTCCTCACTTTGCCCTCCACACCCTGCCCTTCCATGCTGGTGTACAGCCAAGGTCCCTTCTCTTGCCCTGACCTCAGGTGCTTATGAGCTCATGTCCCATTCAATGGGAACATAAACCTTTAATTGACACCTCCTCACCTTACCTCTCAGGGCCGAGCTGACCTCTAGAGAGAAGCAAGCCCCACTGCAGCTGCCCTGAGCAGTTGTGCAGAACCACCTCCCCCTCCCCGCAAGCAGGCATGGAAAGGCACTGAAAGTGTTTGTTAAACTCTGCAGGTAAAGTGTAAACATCAGTTATAACTATGGATGCATGTTGCTGTGTGCCGACTGGCATCATCACAAGTCTGGTTGACACCAAAGTCAGGGATAGGAGATAACACGTAGCTATGTATGAAAACCACTGCAGTTGTGGTACACCGGTCCAAGACAGGGACAGATGTGACAGCAGAAGTCCCATGTGGAAACTGTTATCTCAACCACTCCACTCTCGCTGCCAGGGTGACTCCAGGTTGTGCACCTGGAAAGGCTGGCAAGTGGTGCAATAGCACTTCTTCCCCTCCCTTCTGATCTGATCCATGGGTGAAGTCCATTGGGCACTGGCTGATTCCAATTCTCACAATGCAGGCAGTCACTGTACCAACTGCTCAGGGCAACCCCCAACCACCCCTACTGCAATCCTGGCCCCATCCCAGTCCCAGACCAGCCCCTCCCATATCCTAACGCCTAAAGCAAAGCCATCTCTTTGCCACCCTACCTCTTCCTGGAGTATTCTTAGTAGAAGAACGGTCCTGGAAAGGCCAGGGCAGTGCACAGCAGTACTCTTTTTAGGCAGCAAGTCTGGGGAAACTATTTCTGGGTCAAGTCACAGGCTGAGTAGTGTGTCAATAGCGGGGGTCACGAATTTTTCCATGTCCTCTTATTGTAGCAGAGGCACAGCTACAACTCGAGGTGGATTCTCATGTTGAATGGCAAACTAGTTCCCCAGTGCATCATCAAGTGAGAGGGCTCCTCTCCAGTTGTCAAGATACTTCTGGGGGACCATGTCCAGGAGCAGGAGCATTGCATATTGACTGGGGTCCCTTGAGAGAAATGGAAAAACTCATTCCTCCAGACCCAGCTGACTGTCACTAGAAGAATCTTGGGAGCATAGACCTGGGTCATCAGGGACTCAGGGCCTTAATGCTTCTCCTGAAAGGGAAGCGCAGGGGGGGGTGGTGGAGTAAGAACCTCACTGTCCCAGCTGCACCCTACCCCAGCAATGTTGGGACCTAGGTGCTGCTCCTGCAGGGACCCAGCATTGAAAAGTCTCTCCTGCAAAGGTAGGACAGTGGAAGACAGCATTGTAAGAGCCCCACCAGCTTTCCTCAGCATGGTCAGTCCCTGCCTACTCTGGGGATGGTCCAAGTCCCTGCAAGAATCAGGGTACCAGAGCAGAGCAATTGCCCACCACAGTGCCAGCGGAGGGACCAGGCCCTACCTTCCCAGCAGCTCTTCTCTACCCATGGTCTCTGCTGTGCTGGGTGGAGAGCAGCTGTGTAGCTCCCGGCCCCAGGCAGGGGAAGGATCCAGACAGGGGATTCAACATAGCTCCTTCAGTGTATCCTTGTCCATGCCCAGGCAAGTGATGAGAGGGTCTGAAAAGCTTCTCTTTACATTTCATTTTTATCACTAAAAGTTGCAACCCTGCACAAAGGCTCTGTCTCTGACTTATTTGCAAACTCTGCCTGTGTGTGCAGGGGGCCAGCTTACAGTGGCCAGGATGGTAGCTCAAGAATGGTCACCTGGACACCTGAAGAGTGAATGAAAGATGTGCGTAGGAAGTGCTGGCAAAGTAAGGAAGAAATGTTACAAGCTCTGGTTGCAACCCCTGAGCTCAGGGCGCACACTGCAGACTCCTGGCACCAGGAGCTGTGGGACCAGCATGAGGAATGACTCAAGATGTGGAGGGGGAAAATGAACAGGCTGGGGGTTGCTTACACCTGGTCTGCCAAAGCCCATGAACAGGGTCTCCAGCTGGCTACCCTCTGGAAGAGACAACCTGCAGTGCTGTGGAGCTGAGAGACTTTTAGCACCAGGATAGGAAGTTCATGCACAGGGGCCAGGACTGCCTGGGGTCCAACTATGACAACACTGATTGGTGCCAGTGTTGCCTCCCATGGAGTACCCCAGGAACCTTAGAGATAGGTTCCCATAACACTTCAAAGATCATGCTCCTTTTGCCTTGCTCCCAAAAAGGCTGCAGTAGAAATCTATGCAAAAGCTTAAGAATTTTTCTCTTACCCCTGCTGAAATACAGATGACAGGAGCACACCTGCAGCAGTGTAATATCAGATGCAAACTGAACACTGCTTTGTAAATCCAGCATGCCTAGAAACAAGTAATGAGGACCCTTGTGAGGGCTGCCACAATCTACAGGTTAGGAGTCCCTGTTTTACAGGCTGAGTGATAAGCTTCCTACAGTACAACAGCCAGTTTTTAAATCTGATTGCAGATGCTGTCTTTTTAAACGCTTTCCTGAGCATTTTCCTTGGTGCACCAGTGCTTAGTCTCATCTGCTTTTCTTTGGCTAGATCTGGTTAGAGTTCTTTGTTAATTTGATACATTTTTGTGATATCATTTGGAGATCCTTGAAATATTTGCCAATTAATTTACACGAATTATTGCATTGTACAAATATTAAGAAAACCTGGATGCAATTAATTTTATGACAAAATGATTTACTGGAAAACTCATCTACAGTTAACCCTTTAATCCTTGGGTTACTGTACCAAAAACCCTTACAATTGAGCCTTGTTAAATCCATATTAGCCTAAAGCAGTCATATGGTAGGGAAGTGCATTTTCAGATTAAAAATATTGATCAATACTTACACCCATATAGTAAAATGTTACAGTATACCCTCTCTTCCAGGCCTTTATGGGAGACAATAGGAATTGAACAATGATGCTTTCAATATATGAATACAACTCAGCATTTTATGACCTTGGTCTCAGCACTGTTAAAGACCTGGCTTAAAGTTTGGGTGAGATCAAGACATAGGTGAGAGCTACCTCACCTAAGGTAAGACTTGGGCTTGAAAGTTGAGAGAGCAACATAGCAAGGATAAGACATAGCAAGGGTACTCTATTCCTTTACTGAAGTTGTATGCCTGCTATGTGTGTCTATGTCACAAACAGGGAGTATTGCTGGATACTTGATTTCTGTTAATGATTATTTTTAAGGTGGTTCTTAAATTGTTAGATTTGATCTATAAAGTTCTAAATGGCTTGTGACCCACCTCTGTGAATTGCCTTTCTTCCCGTGTTTCTGTAACTGAAATGAGTAGAGACAACCTAACTAGAACAGCTTCACATTCAAAGTGGTCACCGAGCTTGGAATATATTTCCCCTGCCTCGGTTGTGCAGAGGCCTTACACACTCAGGACTCTCAGTAGCAAAAGGCTAGGTTGGCCTATACATCAAATTGATTATAGCAGCATCTGAAACTTAAACTGATTTCAGAAGGCCACACTGATATCATACAAGGACTGCTCAGAAAATGAGGAGAAAGGGACTGGAAAAAATGAAGAATGTTGCAATTAAGAATAAGCGCAACAACCAAAAGCTGCATTTTCTCTGTGTTGTTCTTATGTCTCACCTTAGGTGTATGAACTTTGTGCATGGTCAAACTAACAGCAGCAACATCCACTCCAGTCTATTTCAGCTGACTTTTCCCCCTGACAAGGACAGTTATTATCAACTTTAATACAACCTGAAATACTGTCAAGCAGGAAAATTTCCCTATAAAATATCTTTAACGTCTAAACAGAAAAAGAATGAGGGATATGGTCAAAATAAAATCCTTACTTAATGCTTTACATTTTAAATGGTTTATCTTGTTTTTTCATTCCTTTTTTCCATATCTTTAGTAAAAACTATTTATAGTTTCTACAATAACTGGTATTGCCACAGGAGTAAACAGGCAGAGGTTTCCATACTCAAAACCCCAAACAATACACAATGTACAGAGTAACTGGACATGTTAACATCTGGGCCCATTTATTCCATCAAAATTAACAGAAGACCTTTGGGTCCAAAATAGTATCTGCTGATGCTCTGGGCCTGCTCCAAAGACTGCCTACATGCTTTTAAAGGGACTTGTTCAGGCTCATGCTTATGAACAAGGCGTTTTGTTTGGGCCAGGTTTTACTTGTGGTGGGTAAGCTGCTGATTTTGATTCTATTGATCAATAGTAAAAGTCCCATGTGTATGGGATACGCTTCCAGACTGGGTTTCTGTTAACACAAAATATCACCAGTACTATGACATGCATTTTTCTGTTTAAACATTTTCCTTTGAATCTATATATTTCAGATTTTTGAAACCGCCTCCTTTTTGGAGCTTGCTTGATTCTTAAGATTTTCATATTAACCTTATCACTTTGGTAAATTAATGGCTCACTGAGTGCTAATTCTGGCATCCGATATTTGTTCAACCTGAATACACATTTACCATGATCTACAAGGCATGTATCACCACTCAGTAGGGCATCATCCTGCTCAGTGCTCTCCTACACTTATTTCAATGTTTTCAGTCACATTAGACTACTGCACCACATGGCCTCTCATGCCAAGTCTTGCCAAAACTGTATCCAATGTATTCCATCTCCATAATAAAGCATGATCCCTAACATACTTGAGACTGCCTTTAGACAGAACCTTGACTTTTTGGGAACGTCTAAAAAAAACAGCAGCAAAGGTCAAATCCTGAAACAACTTACTAGCCAAAATTGCTGGATCAATGTGGGGATCTGCAGCCACAACACTCCAGACTTCAGCTCTTGCCCTATCATACTCAGCAGCAGAGTATTGTGCACCTGTCTGGCAAAGATCGTCACATACACATCTTGCTGACAATCAGCTGAATGCAACCATGTGTATCATAACTGGAACCCTCCACTCAACTCCTCTCCCCTGGCTTCCTGTCCTTGCAAATATCACTCCCCGACACATCTGTTGCCTGACGATGACCTGAAAGTTGTACCTTACCTACCACTCTACAATGACCTGTTTAATCCACCCAAGCTCTGCATTCCTTCGCAAGGCCCCTTATGAAGCAAACTCCCTGACCAGGATATGTTTGCAGAAGCCCTCTGGATCAAGGACGTCACAAACAAGTTCCTTGTGACAAAACTCACTCATCAACCTGCTGGCTTTGAACAATCATGGTGAGAAGGGTCCCTGCTAAACAGGTTCAGGACAAGTCAAGGCCCCTGAGCAACCAACCTTCACTTCTGGGGCTTCAGTGCTAACCCATCGTGCACTTGTGAAGAGATGCAAACAATGGCTGCACATCCCAAGGACTGTCCACTCTACAAACTAGGAGGTGGATTAATAACTTTGACCTCAGTTTGCTTGGCTTTGCGGGTTTGCATTCACTAAATAAATAAATAAGAGGCAATGTAGCCCATGAGCATTACTCTACGTATTGCTATGCAAACCATCATCTTGTATATCCATTATGAACCTCCCAAACCAGTGCACAACTGGCCAATAACATCCTGGGTCTCTAAGTCACAAGGTAATCACTCCTTTCTTCCAGGCCTCATTGTCTGGGGCCTCAATGGCAGCATTTGCATACCCCAGAGATCCAGAAGTCTGAGATTTTGCAAGCTATCCAAGCTAATAAGCAACTCAGTCCTACCAGCCTGTAAGTCACGATCCAGACTGAAGAGAGATACACCCCCTAGCAAATACTCTTTCAAGAACTGCACTCATCTGGTGTGGCCATAGTGCCTGTTCATTGTAGCAAAGCTATCTGGTCTCTGCTTCTGGCTGGCTGCAGATATTGTCAGAACAGTGTCTGTTGCTTCACAACTGCTTTTCAAATGCTCTAGCTTCGGCTCTGTCTTGCCAGGCAAAGAAGAAGACTTGAGCATTCCTCCACGCTTCCATTTTGAAAAAGTGACCAGGAAATGACATCAAAACCCAAGGACTTGGATTTCTCCCAGTTCCCATGGGCTTCCAAAAAGGCCTTTCAAATACTTCCACAAACAACTGCTTCAGGGAACCTTAGCTAGATAGGCTACTCATAGGATAGCCTATCCAGAGGCTAGTAACTACAGACATATAGTAAAGCTGAAGAATGGATATGTGGCAAAGATACACCTGCACCAAAACAGTGAATTTATACATTTATACATAGCTATCACTGTTTTAACTACCATTTCTTTGATTAGCCAGTGTTGGCACACCTTTTAAAATGAAATAACCCTCCTGGCACTGAGGATCCAGCAACCTCAACCATATAGTAAAGATTTTTCTTTGAAACCATGTAAAAGCACAGCATTTTCCTGAATAACTGTGACTCAGAGCTTCAAGTACTTTCAACTGATCAGGCTTGTACTACATTTTTACAAGTAGGGTGAAGTCTTAAAGCATAAATCATGCTTAAGGCAATACAACCGTGTAACAATATTATGAGATATGCAGAACAGGATGTACTTGGATACTAGTTTTCTAGTCACTAGTGGGGAGAGGGATCATATATCAGATATAGAGAAGGGAAAAATCAAAGAAAAGTAACAGGAAGTGGCAAAATGAAAACCTGACAGAAATTATCAGTATGAGGGAAAGAAAGACTCCAGATGCTTTAAAAATAGTGTGCGTTGGGGGGGGG
>NW_005842282.1:1357659-1433799 GCF_000455745.1 Alligator sinensis | reverse complement strand
GAGATGAACAAAAGATCCAGTAGTAGAAAGATGATCAGGAAAAAAATATAGAACGGAAGTCTCTCACCCATACATATGTGTATACATACACCTGAGCACGCGGATGCCTGTATGTGTATACCCACACACATTTGGGGTCAAAAAGAAATTATCCCGTGATCAGATTGGTATAGACTGGGAGCGTGGGGGGCAGGAAGGAGTTCAGATTGGTATAGACTGGGAGCGTGGGGGGCGGGATGGAGGTTGCCTTCATCTGCAGTGGTGGACTTGGCCCTCTTCCTTTGATTTCTTGAAAGTACTTGAACAACCCTGGCAGCAGCTGGATATTGGTCACTATTGTTCCCCTCTTTTACTTGTGGCACGTTAGGGTGCTATGGCTTGTGAGTATGTGGCAGTATTGCATGTGTAGCTTTAGTAATAGGTTAGATAAGGAATTACTTGGGTTGACTTGGACAAGGCTGATTCTGCCTCAGATCTCATCCAGCCCTACTTTTCTATGAAAACCCTGGAAACTGCTTCTAGAAATATTCTACTTGCATTTACAGTTCAAACTTTTCATTAAATATAAAAGTATTTCCAACACACATACAAGCCACACAAGCTGTAAGATTTAAGGGTTTTTATTTGTACATACCTACATGAGGTAGTGTTCAACAACACATGGAGAACATGTGAAGCCTAGGCCTGAAAGACTGAAGTTTTTTCCTATGGGGACATCTAGTGCACAGTGTCAGTATAACAACAAAGCTTTACAACATACTGCCTGAAACTGCAAAAACAGGTTTCAGTTTATTCCCATAATGGTGATTGCTTTATCAGATGTGGACATAACACACGATCCAGAGGCAATTGTGAACAATTTATAGCAGGATTCCATTCTAAGTTACATTGGGGAATGTTGCTCCTCTGCAAACCCACCACTGAGCACATTGTCATAGCTCTTTGCTAGAGACATAGTTAGCTGTGTTAGTTGAAGTCAGGCAGAAGGCAGGGCATGGTGGCTCATTAGAACAGCTCTCAACTGGGGACCCACAACACCTTGGGGTGCTGCTAAACCCTTTCAGGAGTGTCACTGCTGCAGTGACGGGGTAAAATCACATTGCATGTAATGCAGGGCTGTAGCACAAGCACACGTCTCTTGCCTTAGAGTCTCTAAAGCAAGCAGGAGAGCTGGCTCTGGCTGCAGTTCTTCCCAGTTCAGCTCTCCCCTTCCACTCTGTTCTTCCTGGGAGCAGAGGCACATGGGACAGTTCTACCTGTCCCATGTATCTGTTTCCAGGCAATGCTGGGAAGGGTCAGATCAAGGGCTGCAGCACAAGCAGTATCTCCTGCATGCTTTAGGGTTATCATGTACATGCCACAACACTGGCCCTTGCTGGTTTGGGTGTGCAGCAGGCAAACAGGGCAGTTTTACCAGGTAGTAGCAGCAACAGCCAACTGAGAACCTTCATAAAAGTTGCAGAGGGTGCCCCGATTCTGAATCACTTGAGAACAACTTCCTAAGAGTCTAAATGGTTCAGAAAGGCACAAACCTTCTGTAGGCGACAGCCTATGTCATCAGATACAATGAAGAATTCATTGCACTTGACGGCATAGGGCTATTGACTACAAAAGATTATGCCTCCCTGCAGTGCCACACACCGCACATTCAGGCGTTCCCTGCATGAAAAAACGTGGGGTAGCACACACAGCAGCAGCATGCACCACCTAAAACCGGAGCCTGGCCAACCAGAGCCACACTCTGGCCGCCAGCCAGGCTCTGAGCAGCAGGATCACTGGCTGCAGCTCTCTGAGGCACCCAGGTAAGGCTGCTGGGGCCAGTGCTGGCCCCAGCCTCCTCTACCCTACCCGGGGTAACCTGCCACAGGCATTCCCTGGGGACAAGTAGCAGCAGCACAAGGTGTGCCACTGCTTCCTGTGCCAGGAAAACAAACATTCATGTTCATGTGGACACAGCCTAAAGGGCCAACATGGCCTACCTTTGTAGTTAATGTGATGCAGTAATGCCAAAGGTGTTGTTTAATGAGTGGTATGACTTGTGTACAAACTTGGGAACCATTCTGAAGATTCACCCACCTGTATCATGGAGCCTACCTGGAGAATTTAAGATTCTTGTCCAGGCATTTTAGATGTATAGATATTCTAAACACAAATCCATCAATTGTTCTATATTATTTTGGCTTCACTGGATTCTGGATGACTCTTCTGTGCAACCAATGTCTTGCTTCCATTCCCGCCCCTCCCTCCCCCATAAAGATTCCCAGTAAATGCAGACAACATATTACTATAGTTGTTTAATTCAGTAATGGCCAAATAATTACTATGTTACACAGTTCAACAGAAACCTTTTCATGTTTGTAAAATATATCATATCTGTAGAAGAAAAACAATGCTGATTTTTGTGATTCTTTTAAATTCAACTTAAATGTGTGAATTCATTTCCAAATACTGTATGATCAATACATTGTTTCATATTTAGATTTTCATTTCAAATTTAAAGAATCAAACATAAAACTCGTAAAAAGAAAGTTGTATATTTACTTGAATGTTAGTTAGGGGAATGCCACCTTCCGGTAAGCATTTGCATCAGGCTGTCTGCAAGCTACAATTATTCAATTATCTAGTTTAACATTCATCTTCGTTCTCAGAACTCTGTACTAGAATGACTGGAAATTGAAGGCTGTCATTTTTTTAAAAGGTGAACTGTAATGCTTTAAGAATTCTGTAAGTGATGAGACAATGTTTATACTCCCAGTTGGCTTGTGTTGTCCAAATATAGGGAATAAAGAAAAATGTCAGGCTCTAGCTGATTTTACAAAAATTAAAAGCCAAACTACAATAGAATGCATCATGAGACAGCCCAAATCATTAACATAAAATTTGAGTTAATCCAATGATGAAAATTTACATCTTAAAACTACCAGAAGACATTTTTCCTTGCAAGGACTGAATTCTCCTGTTTCTTGTCAAAAAATGCTGAAATCCTCTACATTTAGAGACACTTTTCAGCTGTTAAGGTAATCAAAATAACATGGAACTCATTTATTGACAGTGATTTCTAACTTGTTTGACTTTACTTACATTTAAATATAACCCATTCGCTCTATTAATGAATGTAGGGTATCAAGGATCCCATTTAAAGCACTTCAGCAAACTTAAACTTTCAAGTAGTTCAGGCTCCACTTTTTAGCCATTTTTGTTTACACAGTAGACCAAAACCCATTTTGTCAGTTAAATTACAATGAAGATGTTTATACAAAAAAGAAAAGGTCTTTTTGAAAAAATGTTCACACCAACGCAGAAAGAGACATTTTGGTAGATATACATTATAATAACCAAATCTGCAGTCGGTATTTCTAACGTAGGATGCTTTTATTTAAGCACCGAGTTTCTCAAGGAAAAAAAAAGTTTGTACTGTATCAGGTTCACCTTGCTGCAGCCAGACTTCCTTAGCTGCAAGATTTAAGAATCCAGGAAAGCCATTTGTTATGTACACCAGCCAAGACAGCAAGCAGTTAGCAGAATAATGAACTGCATCAGTCCATAACCAGATTTTTTTGTGGAAGCATTGCAAGGGTATGAATCACTGATAACATTTGTTTCAATTGTACTAAAATTAAAAAATATGCCTGCTCGCCAAACAAGATAATCATTTTTGTACTCAGAACCTTTGAGCAATATATGTTATCAGTAGATTAGCTGGTTAACTGGTTAACTAATATAGGATACTAGTTTTCTAAGTATTTTCATACTGCTCATTACATAACTGAGTCATATAATCATTTCTTCTAATTCCTGTCTCTAATTTAAAAGTCCACAGACTTTATACAAGGAATAATACTGGAACTGTCTGTGTACTATTTTATTATAATGACCATTTATACCTCAATAGTGAGTCTAGCAAATCTGTATTGCCGAGACCCTGGAGTTCTTAACAAAACAAAGCCTTTTTTATCTTCTGGTTGACTGGATAACATATGTAGTAATCCTGTCAAGCTAACAAATCCCAGTGCTTCTCCACAGCCATCAGCCAATGAAAAATCTCCTCGAGTGACAAACCCTAAGAGAATTCTAGAGCAATGTGAAGTTACATCTGATAAAGGGTCACACCATAATCCAAGAACTAGGTTTTTCTGCTCCTCAACTGCATTTGCCTCCAGGCTACTAGAAGCAGAACTTTCTAGAGTTTTCCCACGGTCTTTTTTCTTTTTTCTCTCTTTTAGTTTTACTATCTTGTGCTTGAATATGTCACTGTGTTTGGGTTCTTCAGGACCACAGAAGAGCTTGTCTTCACTTAGGTGCAGAAAGTCTTCCTTGGTTGGAATGCAAACCATGGTATGCAACTCAGGGGTACCCTTTCGCAGTAAAGAGAAGGTGACCCACACAAGTGCCCTCGGGTAGCACTTAAAGATTGGTAAGAGGACATCTTCAGTCATTTCCTTCTGCCCCTGTCTGGAAGCAGTGCGTCCCCTCCAACCTCTTCCAGAAGTAGGCCGGCACCAGGCTGATAATTGCTTTAATAATTCTGTGCTCCTGTTTGAGGTATAAAGATGTGTTAGGGATACTTGGAAAAATATATTACAAAAACACCAGAAGGGGTACTGAAAATTAATGTTTCTATTTTCAAAATAAGGCCCTCAACAGCTTTTTGAGTATGTGTGTAAAGGTCTTAAAATTAAAAAGAGAAAGGGGTGCTGGCCAATTAAAAGCCATGTGGTTATACTACTGCTTCCTTAGAGCCTTCAAAGTGGACTGTTTAAGTCAGATTTACCTTTCTTCAGTGCATGTACTAATTACACAGAATGAAAGACTCACATCCAGGCACTTCTCTTTACATGCACAAACACATCCTCTTACTTAAGCACTGTTCTAAAATCAGATGAAACTGCTAATTCGCTCTACTTTTTGGTAGTGCTGGAGAGATGTTATACCTGTGATGGTGCAGGAAACATGCAAGGGGAAAGCAGTTTTGTGGGTGATATTTTTAATCATACCAGCTGCACAGTTGGGACAGATTTATGCCAAACAGGCTTTCATTTCTAGTAGTGGTGAAACATGTGAGGAATTTCAAATGGTAGAAAACTTTCCAGGAGGGGGAGCATACAGGTTCCAGCCTGCAACCATCCCCGCTCCTCTGCTCTCCATACCTTCACCAGACTGGGGTGATCCCAATCTGGGGAAGGAATGGGGAGCTGTGGCTCTGCTTGTTCCAGTCCCCAGGGAGACTGCAGTAGTGGGAAAAGACATGCCATGACTTTGCCAGACCGGGGGACAGCTTCTTCCACTCTGTTACTGGTTTGGGAAAGAGGTAGGAAGCACTGCCTCGCTGGTCTAGTCCACTCTCCTCTTGGACCAGACCTGACCAGAAGTTCATTCTTGCAAGAGAGTTTCTCTCACAAGAGAAACCTAGAAGATCTCTCTCTCAGAGGCTGCATGTTTCTTTCAGAAGAAATTGAACAAATGCTTGTATGCTCAGAGTTTCTACTGGGAGAGTGGCAATTCTCCTGGTAGAAACAGAACACCTGTATGCATCCTCAAACAAGTTTCTGAACATAATGCATTACTTAAGAAGAATACATTGCATTTGAAAGTTTTTCTAAGTCTATCCTAAACGTGCAGTTGGTCCAATAAAATATACTGCCCACAAAAATCCTTGCCTATTTCCTCTATAGACTGTGACAATCATAGTCCATATTCATATATTATAGACAAGAATGCAAGAAAAGGTGCTAAAGAGGCAGTTTTTAAGTAGCTGATAAATGCTTTTAGGTGCATGATTTTTTTTCTTGTAGATTATAAGATGCTAATTTCTTCAGGTAAAGTGAATCAGGAGCCTCTAAAATATTCCTCCCGCCAGAGGCATGAAGCATATCAGCATTCCCAAACAAGTGCCAACTTAAAAAGTAGTTTAAAGAGGGCTCATTCCTGTGCCCAGTCACCAGTTCCACGAAGAGAGAGGAGGAAGAATTGTTATTGTAGCAGATTTTTATCCTTAGTACAACTTTTGATCAGTCGCATCCCCACCAGGGTATGAGAAATCTACCAGGCCAAACTCATTTCCCCATATCCATACTCCAAGGAATGAGGAAACTCAAAACAATTATGGCTTTTTGTTGCTTCCCAATTATATAAAGCACCTTTATAGCGGCAAGTAACATCTTGCATGCTTCTGAAGCCACTCTGTCATACCTGAGAACAATGAAGCGATTACTTGCTACAACTCCGTCTTTCTTGCCCAAGTCTTGGACCTCATTCAATATTTCCGTGATTACATTCCCTTGAGAGCATGTTGTTTCCATGTTTTCTTCCATCTGGCTAGTCTCATGAGAAGACTCTGTGCCTACTCTGGGCTGTGGATCATTAGGAGCCTGCTTTTCAGTCACACATCTCTTAATTTCTGACATACGTGTAGATTTTGCTTGTGTTTTGTTTCTTTCTTCCCAGTTCTGGGTTAGTTGTTCCCATGGGCAGAGGAAAGGGGTCAGGGTGCCAAGTTTGACATAGTTTGCCCTTTTTGCAGGTGGGCGCCTAAATAATAAAAAGGAAATGGAAGAACTTCCCATATTTAATTTAGAACAGAGAAACAGCATTCATTACAATGCATTAGTATAAACCCTGAAGCATGGGATTAATGGATTAAATATTACTAAATATAATATAAATAGGATGCAGCAAGTAGCGTAAGCATATTGCAAACTTGAGTGGAAGAACTAACCAAGGAAAAAAAATCTAATCCAAAAAGGGCTGTCACAACCACCTGGCCTGACCTTCCTTACTTGCACACACAAACGGTAGATTTTCCCCATCATCTAAATTAAAGCACATCCTAAAGACAATAGCAAACTCAAGAATCCTGAGAGACTACAAGTTTACTATGCCCCCAAGGCAAACATTCATTCCAGTGCTCAACCTTTCCTTGCTGCCAGGAAACTGCAACTCATTAGACTGTTTTCTCTAGTTTTTGACCTCTGCTACCAGACTCCTGCCTGCATCATCAATGAGGCTAAGCACCATGCCACCAGATATCTTCCTTAGATTCAACCAGCCTGCACAGTGATTAAGTTTCCTTTGAACTCCCTTGCAGGAGTATTCACAAACTGAGCTTTTGAAGTCTCATACTACATGCTTTGACTCCATCTCTAGATCACCCCTCCCTTGTCCCTGCCATTAACTGTCCCTTTTGTTAACTTACCAAGTTCTCTCTTGAAACAAGGTTTATGACCTTGTTTGGAGGGCCATACTAGAACTTCACTCCTTTGATGGCTACAAATCTCTCTCTAGTTTTCAGTCTCATTTCATTCACAATTAGGGACCTACTGAAATCGTGATTTTGTGAAATCTGGCACTGCCCACAAAATTGGGTAATGCCTGTGAAATCTGCAAGAAAAAAAAGCTTACTGAAAAGAAAATGCAGGTTCCTCAGAGGAAGCCAGCAGTCCTTAGGGCACTGCAGCAGCCCACAGAAGTGGGGAAGGGGGAGTGAGGCCTGCCCACTTGAAGGGCTGCCGGGAAGATGGCTGCTGCCCCCGCTCCTCACCACAGATTGGCTGCAAGGGCTACTATCACGTGCCCCCAACTCCTTTCCACCAATTGGCAGCAAGACTGCATGACTGGCAGCCCTCACAGCCAACCAGTGGCAAGGGGTGGGGCAACCTGGACCCCTTAGCCAATCAGAGGTGGGGGGAAAGCTGCACTCTACCTGCAAAATGGCTGCTGGACCCCATGTTTTGCCTGAAAAATCAGGGGGCAGCTGCCCCAAATTCAGTAGGTCCCTATTCATGATCAAGCTGTTCCTATTTAATCTTGTACCAGAATTATCCTATAATTTAAATATTTTTCTGTCTCTCGTGTATTTATAGAGTAATCATTTCCCCTCTCAGTCTTCACAAAGTTAGAATAAACAACCAAGTTCTTTTAATCTTGCCCCAGTAAGGTACATTCTCCATTCCCTTATTCACTTCAGTAGCCCTTCTCTGTAACTTCCAGCTCAATGTCTTTTGAACCCACTGACCAGAAATGTACATAATATTCTAAATTAGCTTCTCCTATTGTAGGAATGTCTTTTACTGTAGTATTTTTCCTTCCCTATCTCTTATAGAAGCACCTTATCTAAGAGATTATAGCAGGAGTGCTCAACCCCATGGTCTGTGGCCCAGATCCAGCCTCCAGCGTTATGTCATCTGTCCTACAGTGCTCTCCCCATGGATCCTAGTGGAGTGGTCCCTGCGGGCTGTGGCCCTGCATGCTACATCAGGTACACGGGACCTGTTCCCAATGTGTGTGGCCCCTGGAGCCTGATTCCAGCCAGGTGGGTGTGGCACCAGGTTCTGTGCCACTTCTGCCTGGCTGAGATTGGGCCCTGGGGACCCATGTCATCCCTGCCCAGCTGGGATCGGGCTCCATCTGGGTGGTGGAGGCACGGGGCCCAATCCTGGCATGTGCGGACAGCACAGGGCCCAAAACTGTGAGCACCACTGCATTGTAAGATTGCTCGTTGCTTCATATTGGCAGCTGTTGTCATGTTGTTTGCCATATACAGCCAAATCTGTTTCCTTCTGTTTCTTCTAATCAATGAGCTCCCACAAGTGTATTTGACATGGCTGATGAGAGGCAAACCTAGCTTAAATAAAATTGAAAAAAGTTTGAGGTTATTTTCTGTGACAACAGAGACAAATAATTAGAATACAAGAATTATTTTGCCTGACGTTAATTATACTATCAAGTATTAATTACTGCATGCCCCATTATTTGTACAATGCTTTTAGAAACCTGATCTCAAAATGCCTTCTCACTAACTTTATCTTTCTGCATTTGGCAGAAATTGATTTTTCCCCTATTTGATGCTAACAGAGCTTGAAATTTATGGCTTTGTTTACTCCACTGTGTTATCCACCATCACATTAAAACTTTATGAATGAACGTAAGTGTGGATCTAAAAAGGTTTAAATTAATTTATGGGTGCTATTAACAGAGCACTTACTTTCTACAGAACACCATTTTTTCTTGTAATAATCACATTTCAAACATGAACAGAGGTTCTCAACAAAACATAATTCTAGAAATTAAACAAGGCAACAACAGATCATGACATTTTTTAGGGAATATCACTTAAAAAAATAGGCCAATTTTCTAAATAATAAAAAAAAAAAATCAATCTTGGATAAATTAAATTTTACCTCTTGAATTTTTCAAAAAGATTGCTTTCTAGTTCTTTGGCAAACTGAATTCCAGCAGGACAGTCTGGGTAATCATCTGGAATATGAGGTATTCTTTTATATTCAGAATGTTTCAAAGCCTCTTGCAAGCCACCAACTCGTACACCTTGATATATCTGCAAGGTAATAACATCAGTATTTTTCTAAGACTCCTAATTAAAGAATGTCAGCTGAAGCATCTTGGAACATCAGGACTTTATTGCCTAGGAACACTGAACTTCTGTTGCTTTAGTTGTGAAGATGAACTTAAAGCATGGATCTTACAGCTCTCAAGATTCATTTAGATGATATCCTGGTTCCATTTATGCTTCTTTAGTTTAATCTTCAAAAACTATCAGAAAATCTGGAGAATGATTTCATGGACTATAATTGTAAAGCTTGCCAGGATTGTCCTGTCATGAGCAAAGCCACTGACCAATCTCTCCTTTATTATGCAACAAACATCAGCACAAGTCTTCCATCCACATACAGCTATAAAGTGAACTGCAGAAGATGCAAAACCTATCTATCTTTAAATGATCAAAGCTGAATTTTCCAAGCAACAAGGCAAGAGTATTCTGTCTAATTAAAATGTTTTGAGCTCTCTGAAACAGGAGAGCAATCAGAGATTGCTAATCTTGGCTCAGATAGATCACCTCCATTAGGCAGCCGCTGGTGATGGTCCAATCAGAGCTGGACTACAAGCTTGGCAGGGGGTGTCATAGATGACCTTTTGCAAGCTCCTAGAATACACAAGTTTTTTTAATGTTTTTTTAAATAAACACCCTTAAAAGCAGAAAGATTGAAGTTACACTTCAGCACATGTTCTCTCATCCTGCCCCCCAATCAAAGCTTCATTTCATGTTTCATCACAATTCCACAGTGGGAACAACTATGGCTGATTATTAAGTTTGAAAGATATATTAACCCACCTTTGGGGCAAGGTTCACATGCATTCCTTAAAATGAAACTTTGATTCAGTAGCCATAAAGGGAGTGCAGCAGGACAAGTTTCCCCAGATGGCCACTGATCAGACCAAATTCCGTTTTAATCGGTCATATTTGCCTGCAATTTGTAATGAAAGTTGCTTACAAAAGGAATCCAGAAAGCCATGCCCCAGCCTTTCGGAAGATAGATATCCCAGCCACTTCCCCATCCTGGTCGATCTTCTCCAGCCACTTTCCCTGGTTGCTGAACCAAAAGTATAGGAATCTTGGTTTCGCGAGGACCCAAGTCAAGCCGTGATCCAGGTACTAACAGTTCACTTCTCATGCGGTTTAAATCCTGAGACGAGATTCAAAGCAGTTAGGAAAATTCTTCATAATTTGGTCAACAATTTTCTTCTTTCATTGAACTATTCCAAATACATACTCAAAGGGATGTTCTTATTACAATCAATAGGCAGATTCTACACAGGTTATTCTATGTATATTTAAATCTATCTTTACTATAAACAAAAAATGGTTTACATCCAACTTAGGATGCCCATAAAAGAAATATTAATTGCAGCAGGGTTTTATTCTACTCAAGAGACTGCAGTATTTGCACATCAGGGTACCAGGTTACTATACTACGGAGCAGGTAATGAAGCTTAAGATGATAATGTAGAAATGCAAACTTCTAGAAAAACTCATTATAATTCAAACATGAAATCAAACCATTGCCAGTTTTGGTTAGGAAGAAAAGGAAAAAAGGAACTCTAGTTTATAAACTAATACTGGGAGCCAATGTCATAGCTACAAATGTAAAAAAAAAAAAAAAAAAAAAAAAATCAGTACTGAGGGGTCCTCAATCATCTATTATTAAAAACCACTAGTATCAAAGCAACTAAAAATATACAGTACTTCAATTCTTTTAAATATACTACATCCTTATATTTCCTTGATGTTAGCTCTGCACAGCTATTAAAGCATTAACGTTTGTGGTCGTATGCACAAATGTTATTATGCACGCAGTAATTTTTATTGTATTACATAAAAATACTTTGCAAGTGCTTTCATTATTTATGCAAGGTGGTCATTCCACAGAATGTGAAGCCAGTTCAACATCAAGAGAGTATTCAGACAGATATTACTGTCACACAAATAGTATCTCATCTTAAAAAAGAGCAGTGAAGAACTTGCAGCCCTGAGTGAATGGAGCTTATGGTGGCTTTAGGCTGTCATTTTGCAATCCTGTTCCTGGGCTGGTCTATGATTCCCAATATTTTTCAGACAAAATTTGGGAGCTTATTTGTGTATAGTTACTTGACACAACAAAGTGCCATATAAAAATACCTGGACCTAGTTCTGAATTAGCTAGTTTGGATCTGGGAAACGGTCAGTAGCTCTGTTAGCTTGAGTAGGGCGCCATGTTAGAGCAGCCAGGCTGTTTCCAGTACCCGGTTAGCTAATTCAGAGCCAGTTCCAACATATCTGCATAGCATAAAATTGCACTGTACAGGCAGATCCTCAATACTCTGGCAGCATGTCCTCATGTCATAGCATGACTCTGGCAACAAGTCATAGAACTGTCCACAAGTTCCACAGCATAGTGGGCTGCAGTCCAGACCCTACACGTATGCTTCTCTCCCTCCAATATGTTTATATGCCGTATCTACAGGACTCTTCTTCAGTTTCTCTTCTGGCCAGAATCAAGGATTTTAGAGCCCCTTTATACTGCTCCAGCATTTTCACCTGGTATACACAGGCTAGAAGAGGTACAAAGTCTTCATTTAAGTTTTTGTTAAACAAATGAAGACTTAAAATTATAGTTTGCTCCTGAGAATGTAATCTTGTTAAGCATAAATTAAGCAATGAATATGACTTAATTGAACTATTGTAAGAGTTCCAAACTATACTGAAAAGACTGATTATTCCCCACTATTCAGCACTGGTGAGGACACATCTGGAGTCCTGTGTCCAATTCTGGGCTCTCCACTACAGAAAGGATGTGGACAAGTTGGAGAGAGTCCAGTGGAGGGCACCAAAAATGGTGAGGGGGCTGGGGGACGTGACTTATAAAGAGAGGCTGATGGAACTGGGGTTATTTAGTCTGGAGAAGAGAAGATAGAGTGGGGCTTTAATAGCATCCTTCAACTACCTGGTTCCAAAGATGATAGAGCTAGACTGTTCTCAGTTGCAGAACAAGGAGCAATGGTTTCAAGTTGCAGCAAGAGAAGTTTAGGTTAGATATTAAGAAAAATTCTCTCACCAGGAGGGTAGTAAAACACTGGAACAGGTTACCCAGAGAGATGGGAGAATTTCCATCCTCAGGGGTTTTTAAGACCTGGCTAGACAAAGCTTTGGCTGGGATAATATAGTTGGGGATGGTCCTGCTTTGAGCAGGGGGTTGGACTAGATGACCTCCTGAGGTCCCTTACATCCCTAATTTCCTATGATCCTATGACTCGAGAGAACAGCCTTTATTTTAGCAATGGAATAGGATTCAACTGGAAAACCACTGCTTTGTGAACTGTACAAAGGGTGAATTTTAAATGCCATTACGTGCACTGGAGATGGTAGATGTTAACCAGCTTTATTTTGTTTTTAATTTAGTAATCCATATAGTTAAAATTACCTGCTCTGGGAGTTTACTTTCAGTGACGTTCTTACAGATAGTCTGGTCCCAAATAAAGCTGTGAGCACATTCTACAGGTACACCCTCTAGAGTCAGCTGTGCCACTTTCTCATCGTCTATAAGAGAAAAGGAACCTTCGTACAAAAACCACATTATCATCTTAGATATGCCGCATAAAAGGGAAATACAAGTGAAAGGGAAACAAGTTGAGAGTCTATAGTTATGGGAATGCAGAGGATGAAAATCCTTAATCTGAAAGATCAAAACTTCCAAAAGTATCTTATATTTTTTTAAATAGAAATTGAAGCTAAAATACTTGTGGGTAGCTTAGATCTGATAAACAATTTTAGAGGATTGAGCAACTAATTTCTTCATCAAAGGGCATTTTGTAACACAAATCTGTTGCCAAGTTCGGCAAAATGAATCATATCCGTAATAATCAACTGGTAGATCTTCATAATCTGTTCTGGAATTTGTAGAACCACCCATTTAGTAAAAAAGGCTCAGGTTTACTGGGTTTGGGAGACAAGGAAAAACACCCTACCATGAAGCCTACATCTCAGATCAGCAAAGTAGTAATGTAACTGAGAAAGATTTTAAGCCTCTAAAACATGTTATTAAAATATTATCAGTAAATATGCAGTCACTAACTGGCTGCTTAATCTGTTGTTTTTATGCATTCCTTAGTCTATAACCTTTCAAACTGTAACTTCTTTGCGGCTGGGACCAGGTCTCTTCTATGTTTGCATACCGTCTAGAAAGTTGAAGGAACAACTAGAAACAAGTAAATGGTATTCTTAGCTCTGCCACTGACTTATTGTGACATCTTGGTTGGCTCAGCCATTCTATCCCTCAGTCACTTCTCCATGGAGATTCCATCATATCCCCCACTTTCTAACACGTTTTGAGAGGTATGGATGAAAAGTACTGGAATATGGTATCATTACATTAATGCACATAATATGGCAACCAGCAAGTACCTCCCTACCAAAACAAGATATTCTTGCACAACGAAGCCATCACAATTGTTCCATGACTGAAACATAAGAGACTTAATTTTACTGTCTATGGAACCATATTTGACAAGATGAAGGCAAGTGTAAGGGAAACTCCCAATGAATCTTCAGAAATCGATTAGCTTAAAAAAAATTCTTTAAAAAGAGCTTGAATTTTTAAATAATTTCTTAAAATGTATATAATTTTTCTGTTAATGCTTAGAAGAAAGTATTTAGAAGAAAAGTGTGGCACTGACTGTACACAGCACGGTCACATACACAAAGATAAAAAAACTTTTTAAAATGTATCTATTATCATTTTAATGTGCTATTTGAACTATGAGACACGTGACTTTTAAACTGGCAGTATCCCTTGAAGAATTATAGAGCTTACAAGTTGAAACCTGCTAAGCATTTCTGCGCATAAGTTATAATTTCAAAGGAGACGCACAAAAATAATGATCAGGTTGGATTTGCCAGAAGTTGGAACTGCATTCTTTAAGTTTGAGAACATAAATGCAGATGGCTCTGTTCTGACATGGGATCTTTTTCATATCCACCCCAACAAAATAAAGGGTTGGATGTCAAAGAAACACAAATATCTTCAGAAATTCCAAAGAATTTTAGGAACAGACTCTATTTGCTCAATTTCTTCCTTCTGCCTGGGCTGATAACAAAAGTAGAATGGTGTTTAGCCATGATCACACAAAAACAAAGGTAAGCAAGATAAATCTCCTACTTTCCCTCCCATAGCCAGTCTCCTGAAAATCCATTTCTCTTTACATACTGTCAAAGTGCAATCTAGTTCATTCCCTTGTTGTTGCTTTACTTGATTACTGTAACTTTTTTCCGTCTTATTTTTTTCCACGTATACCTCCATTTAAGCCATTACAGTTTATGCAGCTACATCCATGTCAAACCTGAAACACCTGACTACTTTCTAAATTCTAACTACAATCAATCATCTTATTTTCAAGAAGCGCTCTTTCAACTCTCCATTCCTTCTTCCTCCCCTAAGTCCTTCTAAGTTCCCTTTTGCTGTACCTAAACAGACACTAAACTAGAGAAAGTGATTCTGAGCTCTTCAAATTACAGTAATTCTGAAACTCCTTCACAATTTGAACATAAGCGGGCCTTTCTGATCGACTGGCAATGATCGCACATTGTCAAGAATACCCCATGAAACATGGGGCTGGCTTTTCCGCTGATTTGGTAGTTATGACAAAACCTGGATAAGATTAGGCTATTACTGCACTTCTCAAGCAATTTATACCTTAGGGGAGTCCCAAACTAGTATGGGTAGTCCTGGCTCTCCTAAGGCAATAGCAAAACTCTTACTGACCCTAAAAGAGCCAAAATTATTTCCCAAGTTCTTGTTTTTGGTTGAATTGAACAATATGTTTCCTTGGGGTAGAGTTGGCTTGTGGGGACAGCCTAGGAGGGGAAGTAAGGGGGTGGGAAGACTCCATTGCACGTGAGGTAAGGGATGGGGACTAGGTTGGAATAGTAGGGAAATGTTTAGTTTACAGAGGTACTGAACGTGGGTTGGGATGCAAGTTTTAACTGGGCGGAGGTGAGGGAGGTATCTTTCTGGATCATAGGAGCAGAAGAGGGTGGGATGGGCATTGTTTGAAGTTCAGAGATTTGGGGAAGATGTGGAGAAGAGGTTGTTTTGTTTTACTTTCTTATTTTTACTCTTTTATTCTGTTTCTATTTTGTCTTTTATTGAAAGGTGCCCTGAGCCTCTTTGGGAAGGGCTGCCTATAAATCTGTTAAATAAATACATACATAAAATAAAATCAGTATTTTCTAACCATCTTAACTTTGTGTCTTTTCTCATTGCTTCCTAAGTTTGGCAACACCCCCTCTGTCTACCAAGTATCCTGTCACTCTAGCATAAAACCCAGTTCTCTCACCAACTCACTATTATCTCTTTACATCCACCCTCTCCTTGTTGTATTTTGACTGTGTTCTAAGTTAGTGGAGACAAGAACTGTCCCTCAGTTGATCTATCCTACATGCCAGTAGTTTTGCCAGCAGAACACAGGCGGGTCCATATACAGAGCCCCCTTGGAGCATGCCTCACCAACCACAAGGCTTCTGCTACTCCTTTCAGAAACGAGGCCTTCCAAGGTGCATGTCATCCTTGCTGATATACGTGCTATAGTGGAGCAACATGGAGCTGGTAGAAGCCACCCAGATGTGGATGTATTCTGGCAGCTCTTGTGTGGTGGCTGCTGCCTGCTGGTAGAAGTTCTGGTGACAGATGCAGCCTAGTGTAAACAAGGCATACATCTATTTTCTGTGAAGCCCTGTGCACACCCAACTCAATACTAACTGGATATATATATAAAACTACCATGCAAAGTCAGAAGACATTGTTCTTATCGAGAAGGTCAACAGATAAAATTCATGTGAAATTCACAGGAGGGTTCTAGAATAGATTTCATTTCCTTCAGTTCTTGGGTGTTTGATAGGGTTTTTATTTTGTCTTTTTAACGGACATGGGTTAATGTATACATTTACTTTTCGTTAGACAAAAAGTGATGATAGTGGAAGTCAATCACAGGAAACAAATGAAAAAAAAAACCTGGGCATCTTATTGGGTGCCAAGAACTCATTTTAAGCTCAGTTGCCAGTACTTTGCAGTAAACCTTGAAGAAACATCTGGTTAGTTTCTGGAGCAAACAAGGATGAGAAGTCAGTAAATTTAGGGTTGCCAAAGGATATTACCTTGGGATTTTTTCAATATCAATAATTTCTGTTAAAATTGACAAAATTGTACAAGAAAAGGTAGAATCCATATAAACAGGGTAAATGACAGCACTTCTTTGACCAGCTTAGATATTCCTGGAGTCCAAGCTTGGGAACAAGGTAGCCTATGTTGGGCCTGTTTTACTGGAATGGTGGCAGGAGTCACTGCTGCAGGGAAAAGTGGTTACTTATTTCTCAAATAATTGGTAATAGTGTCAGCACTGAGAGTGCTGGCACTGGGGGAGCCAATGGAGTCATCAGCACCAGATTTCTGGGATCAGCACCAGTTGTCAGCACCAACGCAGATTAAGGGGCTAAAGGAGGCACTGGAAGTAAAAATAACAACTGTCTTGATGAAATGGTTGAGTCCTGGAGCATTTTTTTGCTCATTTCTTATCTAATATAAATGCCTGCTCCTTAAGGCACAGACAGATGGCTGAGGAGCTCTTTATGGATTCCAAAGTCTGCTTTTACTCTGCACAGCTAAGTACCTCTTAATGGGCTTACGGTCAAATACGTAGACATCTCTAAGAGTGAAGATTTTTGCCTAATGTTCACTTTGAGAAAGATCTTCATTTTACGAGGGTCTTCATGATATGCCTTTCAATTAAGCTAATGATACATTTTTGTACCCATCATTTAGACATGTTACTGGTCTCACAGACTAAGGAGTTTTTGAAGCTGCGTCTAAAACGGTTAAGGCAGTACCAGAGTATTACTGTGGGAGACTGAAAAAGGCTCTTCTTCAATAATTGAAAACAAAGAACTAACACTAAACTAGCTGCTAATAGCTACATACAAAAACTGAACACAAGCACTGGCTGATCATACTTACCAGAAGTTCTGACTGATAACAGACCCAGTTGATGAGAAGAAACTGAGAGGGTGTTGGTATACTTTTAAAACCTGAGTTGGTAGCATGAAAACACCCCAGATAAGTGATGGCCCAAAGGACACAGCTAACCATGAGTCTCTGGTCAAATGCCTTTGGCACATATGCACCAATGATAGACTATGTAATCATATAAGCACTCAAGGAAAAATAGAGGTTTAAATCAGATGGTCTTAAAAGTGTTCAAGTTTTATCTTCAATTTGTTAACACGTAGCACCTACAGGAGAGAACTAGTCAACAGTTTGTTTTGAATAGTACTTGAATAACAAATAGATAGACACTATTCTCACTTTACTATGCAGCAATCAGTGCTTTAGTTTCTCTAAGGTGATCAGTTTATCTTAGAGTCTGAATTCAAAGACATGCTAAAATATGAAAAGTACTTCATACAAAGTTCAAAGATTAAAGACTGATTAAAGCAGACATAACCTCTGTTAAAATACATAATGACCATTGCACATGCTTATGGACATGCACCACCTTGGACTGAAATCTCCAGAAGGCAAAAAGGGGGAAGGAGAAAGATAGTTTCCTTTCTGCTTATATAAAATGAGATGTCAAAGATATTGTCAACATACAAAAAACTAAAATATTTGGTCAGGACTGTCAAGAGTCTCCAAAGGTCAGAGAAAAAATTAATGTAGTTCTGGGACACATGTCAGATCAGAGAGTTACCATGTTCAAAGAAACCATTTAACAAGAATTAAAAATGCATATAATTGAGAAACAATTACAGGTTTGACCTAAATCAAGAGAATCAAAAGAATCACAGCTCTACTCAGCATTGCACAGCTCCACAAGGACAAATGTCAGAGAAACTCACCTCACTGCGAATAGAATGTACTGCTGTGGAAAGACTAAAAGAAGCCGTATTTTCCTTAATGCAAGATGTACCACATTGGCAAGGTGGCTGAGAAGAGCTTACTGAACCCCTATATAAAATGAAAATAGACTCAGGGCTTCTTTCATCGCTGGCTGCTGTGGAGATGCAGAGACATATATAGGAAATAAGATGCCCTGCTTCTCAACTACAGGGAAGCATAGATGTATAAACAATGCCTCAATGAAGGCAAATTCAAATATAGCACTGGTGTAATGCTTCCTCAAAATCCCTCTCTACAATTAATATGATGAGGGTGGCAGTAACTGAATTATCATATTAACCCAATTAAAAGATGAGGTTTATTTTTCCCATTTAACGTGAGGAAAAAGACCTTTGTCTTAGAATTGAGTATGAGGTAGCATGGGGCAGGCAGCTGCTGCCTGTCCCCAACCGTCTCTGCACCCCTCACACTGCTTCTCTTCCCCTCCATCCTCGCAGGCTGCAACCCTCCCATGCCCTTACCTTTGTTCAGGTGCTGGCAGCCTCCAGCTCTGCACCAGCCTGGAACACAGCCCCAGCCTGGCTCTATGGCAGTAGTGCTGGCTACAAGGCCAGGCTTGGACCATGCTCTATGCCCTTGGCTGCAGAGGGGATGGAGTCTGCTGGGGCCAGAACAGAAGTAATGGGGAAGTGCAGGGGGAAGTGACAGCGGGAAGGAGGATCAGGGACCAAAGGCTACAGGGGGCAAGGACCTGAGGCTGAGAGAGGCAGGCACAAGGGTGGTATGTGGCACTTGCCCCTTACTGCCTCCCCCCACCACCATTTCTACTGCCTATCCCTCTACCACCTGACCCCATTACTTCACCCTTCTCATACCCTGCCCCAATCCTCCAATAATTAGATTCTATACATGAAATTTTTTTTTTTTAAGTATATACATTTTCCATGAATAGAATCTAGTTATTGGGGGGTCATCTTCAATTCAGGGCCATCTTACATTCAGGTAAATACAGCACATCTTTGGCAGATGTTTCTGTTTCCAAGGAGCTAAATGGATGTTTATATTTAACAAATATGCTTTGTGACCAGCCAATTAGAGCAAGTGATATTCCAGTTAGAACATTTAAGTTGCAGTTATGAAAAAAGGTTCCATGTTCAAGGTTGAGGACGTGGTACAGAATAGGGCCTTGCGAAGCTTCAGTCACTGATTTGATTCAGAGATTTTGCCCGATTTGGCAGCAATTCAGGAGACCCATTAATCTCTCTGAATCAAATCAGAAGCCTCCAATTCAGTTCAGAGAGATTCGACGATTCGGCCATAGACCCAGCTTTATATGTTTTTTCTACATACCTTGAGATACAAGGCGTGGCTTGTGAACACTGAGATGGTGGGGCAGGTGGAGTGTCCCACGGGAGCGCGAGGGGGTGGGTGTCCCCAGCATACTTGGCAGCAGACCTGGAAGTGGACCAGAAGTACTTCCAGTCCACTTCCGGGTCCACTGCCGAGAGCACGGGGGATCCCCCCCGACGCTCCTGTGGGATGCTCCATCCACCCCACCATCTCAGTGTTCACAACCCATGCCTGGTACCTCAAGGTACATAGAAAAAACAATGTGTCTATGGCCGAATCGCTGATTCTCCAAATCAGAATCGAATCTTCAGATCTGGCTGAATCGAATTGGGACAGTGATCTGAATCAGTGAATCAAATCACTTCCCCGAATCAGGCCAAATCCAAATCGAATACTGCCCGCTTTGAACACCCCTAGTACAGAAATGACTTGTTGAATTGAAGGCATTCAGAGATATTTTATTTCTTCTCAGCTCCTGAGAAAGGCAATACTTGAGAGATCCACTTAAAACTTTCTTGCAATAGCATAAAATGTGGAATTTATTTTATCCCTAAGAAGAAACTCTTAACTATCCTTCAAAAAAATTACAAAACTATTTTTGGGTGCTAAGTTTGAGAAAGCCACTAAGAAAATTTAAATGCATAAGAGCATTTAAGAGACCTGTCAGTGCATGTATTTTTAGTACCTGCTGATTATCTAAAGCCAGGTACAAATGTTCATTTCCAGACAGGTTGCCAGACCAGCAACCCTCCAAGAACCCTGGGTGAATGCGTGCGCAGTAAAATTGGTCTAACAATTAAATGTGCAGCCTTTTGTAAATAACAAGAAAGACAGGGTCGGCGTCCTAAGGACATCATAAGTTAATTTACATATTGCCCAATGTGATATTATAATCGGCACAAGAATAGTATACAATGAAGGAAGTACAGTGTTTCCCTTGAGAAAAGAGCATAATAACTGTTGTATTTTGATATTATTCAATTAAGATCAATTATATTTATATACTTTTGGCTAGGATGCAGAGCTGACTCAAGTGGGGTGCGGGGACCAGGGCAAATCAGCCCGTGTGGGGCCCTGCTCCCGCTCTAATCCCATGGGCCCTGGACCCAAAGAAGCTGCCGCCGACATTGACAGTGGCAGCGGGGAAGGAAGCGGGTAGCGAGCAGCTGGATGCGGAGCCCCCACTCTGCCCAGCTCCACGCTGCTGCTGCTCCGCCTGGCTCTGCAGGGCCCCCCAAGGCGTGGAGTCCGGGGTGGTCGTCCTGATTCGCCCCCCTCCCCAGGGATGGCTCTGCTGGAATGACTGAGTTGGGGATGGTCCTGCTTTGAGCAGAGGGCTGGACTAGATGATTTCCTGAGGTACCTTCTAACCCTAATTTTCTATGATTCTAAATGTACACTTTCTCCCTCCACTCCATTTCCTCCCCCTCCCCCATGATTATCATAGCAATGAAAGTTATATTTGAAGATTTCAAAAAGCAGTTTGATCTGTGGCACTTTGATCTCTCTCTCCCTGGAACGTGGATTCAGAACATGATGGAGATGATCCCGGCCCTCATCCAGCCCACTGATTACCACCCCATGGTCCTAATCCACGTGGGCACTAATGATGTGGCCAGGAGCAGTTCAGACCGCCTGATGAAGGACTATCAAGTGCTGGGGGACAAGCTGAAGGAGATAGGGGCACAGGTGGTCTTCTCATCAATCCTTCCAGTGAGCAGAAGTGGAAGACGCCATGAGACCTCCATCTGGGACGTCAGCTTGAGGCTTCGGGAATGGTGTCTCACGGCGGGCTTCAGCTTTCTGGACCACAACCCTCATGTCAGAATGAGAGACATGCTCGGGTGGGATGGGCTTCACCTCTCCCCCAAAGGTAAACGTGTGTTCTCTTCCAAGTTGGCTGATCTCCTCCAGCGGGCTTTAAACTAGGCACGTCGGGGGAGGGGGAGGAAGAGGACCAAGGGATCCACAGAACACCAAACCAAGAGACACCCACAAGAACAGCCCAGCCAAGACAGGTGACGAGCACAAGAAATACCCAGGTAAGAGACAGGGGCCTGGACAGTCTGGGGATTGTGGGGGAGGTGCATATTCCCTTAGGAGGCCTTAAATGCCTCTACACTAATGCTCGCAGTATGGGGAACAAGCAGGAGGAACTTGCCCTCCTGCTAGCTAACACAAACCCAGACATAGTAGGGCTCACTGAACCTTGGTGGGATCCAATGCACGACTGGGAGGTAAACATCTAGGGCTATAGGCTGTATAAACAGGATAGAACAGGGAGGAAAGGTGGGGGTGTGGCGCTCTACGTCAAAGAGCAATACACATCCTCTGCGAACAGCACTGGGTCTGAGGTAGGGCAGACAGAGGTGATCTGGGTCAGAATACAAGGGGGTCAGCGGGAAAGGGACCTAGAGGTGGGGGTCTACTATAGGCCACCTAACCAGAGAGAAGAGCTGGACTGGGAATTCTCAGGTCAGCTCGCGATGGCAGTTAAGTCAAGGGATGTGGTCATCATGGGTGACCTAAACTACCTGGACATCTGCTGGGAAGAGCAGTCAGCCAGGTCTGACCACTCACGCAGGTTCCTAGCCAAGATACAGGACCTCCATCTAACCCAGGAGGTGCACAGTCCCACCAGGGGAAATGCCTTGTTGGACCAGATCCTGGCCACAGGCGACAACCTGGTGAGGGGACTGCGGGTGCTCGACCACCTGGGGGATAGCGATCATCGCCTACCGGAATTCATCATCCAGTGCAGGGTGTCAAAGGTCTGCAAGCAAGGCAGCAGCCCTGGACTTCAGAAGGGAGGATTTCAATGAGGTAAGGAGACTAGTCAGGGAGATACTGAGATCCCGGAGGGGAAGGGAAGGGAAGGGAGTTGGGAGTCCAAGAAGAGTGGTCTTTCCTTAAGGAGACAATCCTCCAAGCCCAAACCGTGACGATCCCCACGCGGATCAAAGGGGGCAAGAGTGCTCAAAAACCCCCATGGCTCACCAAAAGCATCCACGAAAGCCTCGAAGCCAAAAAGGAAGTGTACACCCAATGGAAAGGAGGGGCCATCACCACGGAGGATTATATCTCCTTGGCTCAAGATTGTAGCGGGGCTGTTAGGAAGGCTAAGGCAGAGATGGAACTGGGACTAGCGACCTGGATCAAAGATAACAAGAAGTCCTTTTTTAAATACATAGGGGGTAAAAAGAAGGTGCCAAATAATGTGGGGCCTCTGAAGGACATGCTTAGTAATCTGGTGGTAGCACCAGGCAACAAAGCTAATCTCTTTAACAGTTTCTTTGCTTCCATTTTTCTGAGCAGGGACAGGGACATCTGCCCCACTGGGATACCAGACGGACCCAGGGGAGGTGTAGCCAGGCCCAGGTTCAGTGAGAACCTAGTCAGGCAACTTCTGTAGGGACTAGATGTGTTCAAATCAGCAGGTCCTGATGATCTCCACCCCAGAGTGCTTAGGGAACTGGCAGAGGTCACTGCAGGACCCCTGGCACAGCTTTACGAGCACTCGTGGTGCTCTGGTGAGGTGCCTGACGACTGGAAAAGGGCCAATGTGGTTCCCATTTTCAAAAAAGGGAGGAAAGAGGATCCAGAAAACTATAGGCCCATTAGTCTTACCTTGGTCCTGGGAAAGCTGAGAAAATTATGCAGGAGCACAGCTGCGAGGGGCCAGCAGGGGAGTTTATGCTTAGGGGAAATCAACAGGGGTTCATTAGAGGCAGGTCCTGTCAGACCAACCTGGTGGCCTTATATGACCAGGTCACAAAAGCCTTGGATGCAGGTGTCGCGGTGGACATAGTCTTCCTGGACTTTAGGAAGATCTTAGACACTGTCTCTCACCCCATCATTAAAAAATTAGGTGTCTGTGGTGTTGACGCCTACCCAGTCAGATGGGTCACAAATTGGCTGGAGGGCTGCACCCAGAGAGTGGTGGAGATCAGGGCATTTTTGACCTGGAGAGATGTGGGCAGTGGGGGTCCCCAAGGCTCAGTCCTCGGGCGCGCACTGTTCAATATCTTCATCGGGTGATTTGGACAAGGTCACCCCCTTGTCCAAATCAAAAGCACCTTGTTCAAGTTCGCAGATGACACTAAGATGTGGGGAGAAGTGGGCAGGCTACAGAAGAGGGACAGGCTACAACTAGATCTCAACAGGTTACAGACGTGGGCAGATGAGAATAGGATGGGTTTCAGTATGGACAAGTGCAAGGTACTGCACCTAGGGAGGAAGAACCAACAGCATACCTACAGGCTGGGGAACTCCCTTCTCATCAACACAGAGGCAGAAAAGGATCTTGGCATCACGATTGATTCCAAGATGAACACGGGCCGCCAATGTGGAGACGCGGTCAGGAAGGCTAACCACACTTTGTCATGCATCCATAGATGCATCACGAGCAGGTCCAAGGTGATCCTCCCCCTCTATGCAACACTGGTCAGGCCGCAGTTGGAGTACTGCGTCTAGTTCTGGGCACCGCACTTCAGGAGGGATGTGGATAGCATCGAGAGGGTCCAGAGGGCCACTCGCATGATTAGGGGACAGCAGGGTAGGCCCCATGAAGAGAGGCTATGGGACATGAACCTGTTCAGCCTCCACAAAAGAAAGCTGAGAGGGGATCTGGTGGCCGCCTATAAACTTGCCAAGAGGGACCAGCAGGCAATGAGAGAGTCCCTGTTCTCACGAGCACTACCAGGAGTAACAAGGAACAATGGTCATAAGTTGACCGAGAGTAGATTCAGGCTAGATAACAGGAGGCACTACTTCACAGTCAGGGAGGCTAGGAGCTGGAACCAACTTCCAAGGGAAGTGGTGCTTGCCTCTACCCTGGGGGTCTTCAAAAGGAGGCTAGACAGCCACTTAGCTGGGGTCATTTGACCCCAGAGTCCTTTCCTGCCCATGGCAGGGGGTCGGACTAGATGATATGCTTAGGTCCCTTCCTATCCTACCAACTATGAAACTTTAAAACTTAACCTCTACCATACAGTTGTAAGATTATGTGAGGTGCGGATCAAACGTAATCCCCTGTGGGGTTGCTTTCTGTGAGCAAGTTAGTACGAGAATTCTATGTTCCAGTCTTCCACGTTCCAAGAAGGAGGCCCATCAAAGCAGGGAAAGGCCAGGGAGCAAGCAGCACCATGAGCTGCTATAGAGGTTTCAGGCTGGAAAAAGCAATAATGCCCCCTACTGTTATTTTAGGGGAATGGGATATGATCAACAGCCCTTTCTCCAAGTCAACATCTAAAAAAATTGAGGTGGGAAGGAGAAGTCTGTGACAAGTACTCCAGTCCCTAGTTACCAATGTAGGAGAGAGGAATGGGAATCCCACATTATCCCCACACAAACATGTGTGACAGGCCACAAAGAGCCTGCCCATCTATGGACATTACGAGTCATTCAGGATGGGACCTAGGAAAAGCAAAAGCTTTTCCCCGCTTGGCCTTTAACCCTTTCCATTCATTCGTAACTGGTACTGACAGGTCCATTGTCACCCTCTCTGCACCTGTCCAGAATAACCTTTTAAATCTCTACCAGAAGAGGGAAGGTATCTGCCCACTTCCTCTATGCCCCAAGGCTACTGCACCATATAGATTCCCTTATCCTCTATCCAAGTCAAACCCTCTCATCCTGAAGTACAAGAGCTTACCAAATACAGTCTGACCTAAGACAGAACAGAAGTACACAGAAATGGTAGGAGAAAGTTCAAGAGTAGTGAGTTTAGCATCGTTAACTTCCTGAGGGACAGAGACCAACTTTATCTTCACAACAGTCAGTATTAAGGAGAGCTGTTTCTAGTTCCTGACCCGAGAAGAAAAGAGTGAGAGTACTTTTCTTTTGCCTATCTGGCAATCTGTGAAGGCAGTAATTACTTCTAAAAGCCCACTGCTGGACCATGACCTTTCCTCCTGAGCAGGAAAGCACACTAGTGCTAGTTTTCCCTCCATCTTGTAGCTGCTGAACTTCTCTTCAGCAGCTGGACTACTTACTCCTGGTATCTTAAAAGTATCCTCCAGTAGGCTTCGCTAAGTGGTCGAAGAGCTCACTCCTAGAATAGGACTGGTGGTAGCAGGTTGTTGCTCAGAACAACCAAACCTCTTTCCATCCCCAAACAAGCATTTGCTAAATAATCCATGCTGGATTAGTTTATATTGTTTTGCTTATTTACAAAGTAAGGATCAGGGATACAGCATTATTTCAAAGAGGAATTTGAAGGATGAGGAGTGGAAGGACTACTGTGCAAGAGGGAAACTATCCCAGATATAAAGTTTAAAAAACAAAACAAAAAGGGATATGAACGAGCTGACTAGTCAGGTCTACATGATGTGCTAACTGCGCAGTAGCCCGTGACTACTGCGCAGTAGAGTCATATGGCAGCAAGCGCAATGTGACACTATTGAGCAGTACTCTTAGGTCACTGCACAGGCAATGTCATAAAGAAGCCACTTGGCAACACTACTGCACAGTAACTCTTATACAAGTACTAAATGACTGCACAGTCAGTGTCTTGTGTGGCCATGGCCACTGGGAACTTAAGAGAGTAGGCTTATGAAGGGAAGAAGTTGTATAGGGATCCTAAAGGAGAAAATCTGGATGCAGGCAACTGGAACATTAACCTGGTCTACGTAGCAGAAAGAGAACCTTATTTTACAGAAAAACCTGTCAAACAAAGAAAAGATTTCCAAGTCTCTGGGCTCTTCTTTCTCCTGTGCTATTAAATAGCTTATTGCTATCTGTCCAACAGGGAAACAAAGGGCATGGCAGTGTTTCATTATTTTTTATCCAACTCTACTACAATGTCCTTAATCTTGTGTTCACCTTCACACACTTTTCAACAGTCTGAACTGTGCTACAGCATGTCAGTTGTAAGTAAAAGCTATTTTACACTCAGAAACTGAAAGTTTTTGAAGCTGTATAGAAGTCTTTCAAACATGCGTAGCCTTTCCCCGCCCCTGTTACTTATTACTAGCCATAGAGGAACTCTCTGCAGTTGAGTTAGAACTTCCAGCATACCGCTATTTTAAAATGGAATTATTTTATCTGTACTAGTAGAGATTCAACAGGGTCACTATGATCAAAGCAGAACAGCAACTGCCAGCGCTACAGCTTTTAACACCTGGTTGGCCTTGCCAGGATTCGAACCTGGATCATCTGTATGATTAGACAGAGGCTTCCATTGAGCACAAGACCAGCTTTGGTGCAAGTCCCTTCCTCACCTATGCTATCCTTAGAGCTACGTAGTTCTGTTCTTCTCTGTGGCTGAAAGAATAAAGGAAAGGTTTCAAATGTGACTGTCCAAAAGGAATGGTAGTACATTATGCATAAAAAGCTACACTGTGTGAAAATCAAGGAACAGAGGATAATTTAAGTCTCTTGCCCTGTCCTGTTCTGGTAGAGCCACAGCATGAAGGAAGCACTTTACCTTGATATTTTTCTGGATTCGGCATGGCTTTTAACCTCTTTTTTGGCAAATTCACTCGAGGGTCCCCCACAGTCAGGCCCAATATTGTACCTGCTGGAAGTTCAGCTGGTGAGCTTATCCCTTTAAAATACACACAAGGACATCATTATAAACCTGGATTGAGACAAACAAGGGACCTAGACACTTCTGTAGGTCTGCAAAGCATCATACAACTTAATTATATTCTGAAGAGTCATTACCAATGAGAGAAATGCCCAATACTGGAGAGACAACAGCATATGTTATGATTACAATTACAATGACACTTGCATTTAGTGAAAGAACAACTTCACTTCTGAACATTCACAACTGCATTTGTCCTCCAACTCTGGCTTAGCAACTCTTTACAGAATGTTCAATTCTTTTTCTTTAAGTAAAAAACACTTAATTTGCACAGTGAAAAATATATACAAACACTCCTTTTTGAAATTCTGCCCAATCTCTAGTTTACTTCCTCTTACTAAGCAAATGCCAAATTTCACCCACCCATCACATCTCAGAGAGAACTTTTTTAGGGCCAGATCTTCATATGCATCAGTGTTGCACTACTGCTGGCTTTATGTTTTGTATAGAAATTATATAAAGCAAATCTGACTTATTCAGAATAAAAATGTAGCTAAAAACAGGAATGGGGAGGGGAGGGGAGGGAAGAGGAAGTAATAGAGGCTGAAACTGAGTGTCCAACTCTATCCGTCTCTGAGTGCACTGACAGAAGTGATATTTGTTGTGTGATTGGCCCCCTGAAAGGGCTCTACAGCCATGCCCTGACAGAAGTGCATGGCTGCAGAGCACTTTGAAGTGGCTGATCACGCAACAAATTAACCCTCATCTAATGAGGTTTCAGATGAAGGTGCTCCAAGGCAGAGGACCTTCATTAACTTGTTAGTCTCTATACATGGTCAGAGCTGGACTGATGCAGCCCAACCCCACCCCCAGTGCTGTCTGCAGAATGGAAGGGGGGAGAAGGGAAGGGAGTGAGCTCTGGGCTGGGGTTTGCCCAGCCTGAGTTGGAGTGGGGGCAGGTGGATCAGAGCCCCTCCTGCTTTGTGGTCCCCCTGCCAGCTCCCTCCCCGCTCCAGGTCAGGCTGGCAAACCCCAACCTGGAGCTCCCTCTCCTCCCTTCTCCCATCCTATAGACAACAGCAGAGCAGGGGGTGGGGGGCAGAGCTAGGGAAGAGAGGCTGCAGGCAAGCAGTCTCTCTCCACGGCAGCAACTCCAAAGTGAAGCTTGATTCCCCTCAGTGACTCTCTCTCTGTGAAGCGCCATGAGTTAGAGCAGGGGGCTGCACGTCTGTCAGCAGCCCGAGTATCTATTTTCACTCTTATTGCATTAATTTTGGATGCCCATGTTGATGGGAAAGGCAGTGGAACAATCTTAACTCTAAGTGACTTCATTAAAAAGTTTTTGTTTAATTTATTCCAAGCATCTACTTACAGAGCAAAAGGCATTGTTTTCATTATAAATTATGGTACAATTTGAAAATGCCATCCAATTTAAATACTTCTTCCATCTACTCCCTCAACACCTCAGTTTGCATTATTTTTGTAATTTGGAAATTAAAATATATTTCAGTATCAGTGTAACTCTGTGCAGACCTAGCTACATTCCTGCAGTAGCTAACTTTTATTTTGTTAGCAAACTAAATAAGCTACCACAAACCTTTTACAAACTGAAGTGACAATAGATTTAACATTTCATTCCTTTAAGAGTATAGACCGAAGTAACTAATATATCCATCCTTTTGCAACTTTTTTTTGTCTGTAGAAAGAACTGCTACTCATTCCTCAGTGACTGAAACAAAGGCAGAAGAGATTTCCCTATGGAACTCTGTTATTGGTACCCCAAGACACTTTTTAAGCTACAAGTTTGAAGAGTTCTGTGTTAATGTCTCCCCCCTCACTTTTCTACTACATACCTTGTAATAACTCAAAGATGTCCTTTTGATGTAGATGAAGAGAAAGACCCTCAGATTTCCTGCAGTTTTCTACCCACCAGCTGTTAAGTTCTGTTTCTGCATCTGCCATCTCCTAAAAAATGATTTCATGTAATTAAACCAAAAAGAAATTAAAGTGACTCATCTGTATCTATATTTATATGTATTAATACAAAATGACTGCTTCAAAGCAAACTTTCTTTGTGGTAAGCTAAAAAAATAGAAACACCATCATTACTAATGTCCAAGAGATAATGGAATTCAGTCCCATAGTACTGCATTTTCCAGTACTCTTAAACTTTATTCCAAAACTAAACAAAGGAACAAACAGCTGTTCTCATCTTTGAGCAGGTAGGTCCTTACCAGAAATCCCATTTTAAATAACACCTGTTCTTATTTACTATAAATGTCAAAAGATGTGCAAACAATGATAGGTCTATACTGTGTAGCATGTGCCAAAATAACGCAGGAAGGCAAGAGTCTGTAGAGTTGGATATTTGGTTCAGATGGTAATAACTTTTTTCAAAATTTTTTGTCCACATTCACTTTAACAATATACTTAAGTGGAATCAGTTGGTGCTTCTTACAAGGGTTTCAGCAGACCATTGCACTGAAAAACTTGAGAGCTTGCTTTACCATGATTAAGCATTTTTTTTAACTCCAATATCCCTCAAATCAAGATTGAATGCTTTTCAAAATGCTATGATTTAGGCAAACAAGTTATCTGGTTCACTACAAGACTGCCTGGGTAAAGTTCTATGGCACTTTTTATACACATGCTAGATGATCTAAAAGCTGGCCTTAAAAATTAGGATATGACTATTTTAGTGGTACAGCTTAATTTCCATAAAACATGTAAAATGCCTTACAGTTTGGACCAAGGCAGCACTCAGTGCCTCTGTAAGAACACAGTGAGAGAATGGGCCAACCAGGCGATATCTGAGAATCTCCATGGTCAAATCACTGAGAGAAAAAAAGAAATAAAGAAAAAGAAAGAGTTAGATAAATTGGAACATTAAAGTGTTTATTCATGCAACTTGTGCACTTCCGAGCAAAATACTAAACATGAATCTAAGTTGCTGGTACAGTACAAACATACCTTATTACAATACCAGTATTTTGTGATGTCCAGCAGTATGACTTAAGTGGATCTCTGGTTCCATCACCAATGATCTTTTTCACTGGCACAGCCTTTTCTCCTTCTTTGTCTTCCCTCTTTCTTTTCTTGCCAATGCTTCTAGTTTCATCTGTTGGTTCTTCCTCATGAGGCAATACTGTGACTGTTTCAGGGATACATGTTGCTACAGGCTCTGAACACTTAAAAACTGCTTTTAGCTCAGTCAATATGTCCTAAAGAAAAATGTAATACTGAATCAGGATTAAAGAAATTAGCAATCTATTTGTTAGACAAAAGCCTAAGTATCGTTTTAAAATTTTGGTCCTGTGTTATCTTCCCATCTGTTTTGAGGGCCTGGCCCTAATTCCACAAAGCTAGAGACTCACCATTAATTCCTGAATGTATACAAACTTGAAATTAATGTTGCCTACATAGTATGACGGACTTTGGATCAGGTTCTAAATCCACAGCCACTGCATATGAAAGGGACTCTGTATGCAATTTTCGTAGAAAATTTTCAGAACAGGATTGGACTGACAAAAATAAATTGTAAATATTGTAAAGGTTGTTGACAAACAAATAGTCCTTTAAATCGAGCGTAAGGCCACAAAAACTGATCAAGAGGTCCCTGATTTCCATATAAGAGAAAAGAAAAAACATCAGGTGTCACCATACAACAAAGCAAAAACTGCATTTACAAGATATTACAACAAAACTGAAGAAATACAGAAAGTGTTCTAAAGGTTTTCACCAAAAACAAATGTGCAGCTTGTGTGTAAAAAACAGCATTATATTTTTGTTAAGTGAACAACAAGGTGAAAATGGTAATGGTTTCATTTTTCTTCCTATGCCAATGTCCTGCTTTCAGTTTTCCCAGGTCTCTCAGAAGACTATTGTATTTCAGATATCTTCCAGAGAATATTTCAGAGAGAAAAAACAGCCTGAAGTTCAACCCAAGAAAGAGTATCAGGAAAGATACCTGTTTAAGAGTTGGATGCATCCAGATCCACAACTGCCTATTTTCAGAACCAAGACCACACCCAACTTTAGGTTTCCAAATGAACGTAATGGGGCCAAGCAGGTCCTCAGGATACCGATCTGCCTGATAGAGAACCAGGGAACCCTGATGCCTTCCAGACAGGCAAGGCACAGCTGCAAAAGTTGGTCCTAAAGTACAAAAAAGCATTAAAAAAAAAAAGCTAGCAATATCGTCTTATTTCAAACACCCCGATGAGCCATGCCTCCCACAGCTGCAGCCTGCACCGTACTGCACAGATCCAGGGGCACACGCCCCCTGGATAAGCCACTTGCGGCTCCGTCCCATGCCTCTCCCCACCCCGGCTGGTCAGCGCCTGCCCCAGCCCCATTTCCTCCCTCACTGCATGGGCCTTGATCTGCGCCCCCACCCCAACCCCTAAGCTGAAGAGCTGCGTATCAAAAATCAGATCAGTAAAAAATTGGCTATTTGTATCGGCCCCAAAAATCTCTACCAGTGCACCCCTACTACAGATGGGCCACCAGGACCAGTAGCCAAAATGGGCCATGCAATGAACAAGGCTATTAACAAACAGCTGAAACTGGGAAGGCCTGGTCCTGGAATGAAGCACATTAAAACTCCCCTATCCAATGCAAAGATCCCAAATATAGACTTATTCAGAGGGTGCTAGCCCTGACACTCATCTGCTTTCCTTCAGCCAAATGTAGAGAAGAGTTTTTCCAAGTTCTTGCTTGAAATCAAAGACTACTTATTAGTTTAGTAACAGCAATTCAGTTCAGACTCTTTGCCTCTACTGTATTTTAAAAAAAATAATTTTTTAAGTCAGTTTTTACCTGCATCTTTGCTACACATACGAGCAAGCACCTTTAAAAGCTCTTCCTCTTTTCCCTTTAACTCTAGGCAACAGTAGTATGATAAGTCCTGAAATAATGACAAAACACCGAAGCGAGAACAGCTTTTAAAAGTGAATCCTGGTAGGAATATGCTACATAAATTGTTAAGGCTTTCATAAAGAGCAGTAGCTTATCAACTGTATTCAAAGAAACACTGGTCATTGTTTTCATTGCTATTGTTTTTCTTTTAAATGTTAGCCTGCCTCTGGTAATTCCCAAACTGTCTGGTATCAAACCAACAGAGCAAAAAGGTTAGGTGACAAGTGTCTACCAATGACAACATCCTGTTCAAAATGCTGACCTAGGCTTTCTTTAGTCTCCTAATGATTATGACGTAATAGAGGAACCACTATTTCAAAACAAAATCTCTCAAGTGTAGGTTTTTCCTGCAAAGGTTTATCGATTCAATTCTTTCTTTCCAAGCATTTTCTACCCTAAGGACATTTCATAACATTCAGCATTAACAACTAGTACACAATCCAAATTTTCCTACAACAGTGCTCCAAAGAGACAACAAGGCTTCTATTATAATTTAATGGTGAGTTAAATCATCACCTGGGCAAGGTAACAAACAAAATAGATACAAATGTGGTACCTGCAGAAGGCAGTGTTTTGCCATGGCTCGATAGCAAGCCCGATAGCTCTTAACAGTGGGCTTATCTCCTAAACAGTATCCCCATTTCTTCACCATGTGAAATCTTTTGGCATGCCAAATATGTGTTTCCAACCAGATATTCTTCTTTTGCCTGCGATTAAATTCCAGCACCAGATTTATGTGGCGTCTTCGAGCTTTGCGGCATTTACTCTTTGAATGCTCTTTTTTCTGATGTACAGCTTTCTCGGCCTGCATTTCCAGAACAGTCAATATTTTTAGTGACAAGCTTGAAAGGGCAAGTTAATGTAGAAAAAAAAGGCTTGTTCTAGATCAGAGGATATATTATAGCATGCTAACATATTTAAATGCTAAACATGCAGTACACAATTATTTATAAAAAAAATCACGCAATGTTTTAATTTTGGGGAGACGAATATTTCCCTATTTCTCACACAAACATAATACTAGAATTTGTCCATCACTAAGGGAAGTTTTGGTTAAATATCCAAATTTACAATTTTAACAGGGTGGGGAGGATGTGTTTTTCGAGACTAAGCATAATCTTCAGCAACAGGCAAATTACTCCACACATCGACTGAAGACGTCCAAGTCCAGAAAGAACAGAGATATTGCATCAGTATATCAACAGACCAGATCAAGGAATTCTCTACAATTCTGGCTGCAGGAAGCACTAGGCAAATGTCCCTTTCACAAGCAGCAAATTTATTGGAAAAAATATGTACAAGATAAGTGCTTCTAAATTTTCATGAGGATTAAAATACACTGAGACAAGCCAAGGCCATTTCTCCAGCCAGGTTCTGGTCTTCACTTGTTGGGAACTTGCAAGTTCCTGCTGAAGGAAGACAGCAGGCAGTAGTATGACAGATGCCTGCTGCTGGAGGCCTTCAGGAAACAGGTAATGAAGCCACAGAAGGAAGATTACTTCAGTAGGATGCCTCTAAAAATGCCCAAATTGAAGGAAGTTACTCAACTCAAGAGGACTGCAACAAAACTTGGAAGAAGAACCAGGTGCTCCATTCTGTGTAGAAAACAGTGCCTTACACCCATTCACGTCTGCAATGCATCAAGAACCCCTATGTAGCCTCAGAACCAAAAAAAGAAAAGGACTTCCAAGAGTCAGGAGAAAGAAGCCAGGTGCTCCAAAGGGTGGGAGAGTCATATCACCTTGCTCCCCTAAAAAAGAAATTGTGTCAGTGATCAGACTCCTCTAAGAGATGGAGGCATCTCACAACAGAACCTGCTATGATGGGATGTGGGCTGTCTGCTTGAAGCCAAAACTCGGACTCAATCACGAAAAGCTGGCCGAGGCCCTCTGACCACTACTATATTCATGTGGGCACTAATACCGGCAGGTGTGACCCTGATTAAAAGCAACTACAAGGCTCTGGGAGTGAAAGTGAAAGAAGTCACCCTCCTTTTGTTTTTGAGTCTCTGGATGTTCTGGTTCTTCTCCACTGATGTAAGGGCACAGATCTACACTGGAGGTCAATGCAATGCGACATAATAATACTGACAGGAATATTTTTGCTTTCTGGACCACAAGATGGTGTTCCGTGAAGGACTGCTGGCAAATTCCATGTGGCAAAAAAAGGGAAGAAGTGTCCAAGACTATCCATCCATTAACCTAGTGAGGAGGGCTTTAAGCTAACTTTGAAGTAGACTGGGGGTAAAAGAGCGCAGATGATGAAAAACACCAGTGACTGGCTAATGGACTAGATTTCAGAATCTCGTGATTATCTTCAAGAACAAGAAACATGTCTAAAATCCCATGGAAAGGGCAAACACAGCACCTATCTTTAAAGAGAGAAAGGAAGAGGAACAGCTACTGTAACTTTAAATATAGATTTGAAAACTTATTAGTCAATGTTAAAAAAACTGTAGATAATTACATGGATTTGTAAGGATTGAACAACTTTTAAACCAGCGGAGCTAACCTTTAACAGGTGTATCACAAATTAGCTCCACACGCTCTCCAAGTGCCACTCCAACCCCTTTCTGTTACCTAGTCACCACTCCTCCCCATCACCAAATTTCCAGCTCCACAGGCAGCCCTGTGTGGCAGATGAGGCAGCTCCATGCACTGGATATGGCCCGTGGTGCTCCTTACAGGTCTGGAAATTTGATGGCAGAATGAGTAAGAGCAGCATTAACTGCTAGGGCTCCAGGAGCCATGGCAATTAATGCTGCCACTGCTCCCCACACCATAGACTGTATCTTTGTAACCTCTGGAATAGAAAGTACACTTATAAAAAGTGCAGATGACATCCAGAAAAGAACTACAAGCACTTCGGAGGATCAGATGACAATTCAAGTTCATCCTGACGACTGCAGACTACAGCTGCAGTTTTACTGAATTTAACAAGATGAAGTGCAAAATATAAAACTCTTAGGATAGGAAGGTCTCATTCACAAATAAAAAATGTGAAATAAATTGCTAATTGGTAGGCTGCAGTGCTTTAGAAAAGGACCAAGATTAAAGAGGAGTTAGACTCAATGAATAAACAACATGATGCTGCAAAAAAAGGCAAATCTCAGTTTGGAAGTTATTAACAGGACTGTCACATGACAGACCAGGGAAGTAATTCGATTTCATCCAGCTATAGTCCTGCATAGCTTTAGATTTACATTTTAAGATTCAAAGTCCACAGGCAGTAAACAAAGGCAAAAGATTAAAAAACATGACGGAGAAAGAAAGGTCGAAGAAGAAGCCTGGAACCTAATATACCATGGAAGAACGTACATAAAAGATCACTGTTATGAATGGATTATCTCTTCAGAACTGGTCATCTTACCAAGTTCAGCTCTTTTGAGAGAGAAATTGTTAGTCATTTAACCAAGTGATGAAGGCCATAGAGAAAAACAGTTCATCTCATCTTTAAACTAGTCGGGCGTAACTTATTCACAACACATATTCAGTGAAATTAAACTCAATAGTGATAGAAATAAAATCTGAAGAATCATACACAAGAGCAAGAAAGTACATGATACATTATTTGAATGTATCATATTTGGGTAGCATGAACTTGCACCTCTTTTCTGGCAGTCTCACGGAGCCGTCTGGGGAGGCGTTTGATATTATGGCTCATAGCTCGTCTTCGCATGTGCCTAGGTAGAGTCTGGAACACCAGTGAATTGGAAGACTTCTGTGCCACTGCCTTCAACATAGCACTGATTTCAGCAGCACGGGCTTGAGCAAAAGTAGATGCTGGAATGAAGAGAACCATTTTTTGTGCGTGAAGAATTGTTAAAAATAAATGGAAGCAGAATTAATTAAGGAATCTGACTTTGTTGCAGTGTGGTTTTAATTACTGAATTAATCATTTAGAAGCACAAAAGTGTAGTGAATGATGCAAAAATACTGCTCTCTCAACTAGTCAGCCTAAAGCCTAGGGACAGACATTCAAAAAGCCAGAGCCTGAATTGATTCAACCGTTGCAGATTAGTTTAAAATGCCTAGGCTGAATTGGTTTATACCTGAACAAACATTCACTCTGGACTGAGGCAATGCAGTCACATGCTTCCAGTTGCTCAGGCCAAGTGCACCCTCAGCTGCGGGGAAGCTATGCTGGGGGGGTCGTGACCAACCTGGGCTGAACTGGCCAGAGATCGCCTCTTCCTGTGCCACTGGCAGGGACCAGAACTGCATCTGCTTGATGCTCCCCCACGCCCTTGCTGCTGCAGCACTGGGCACCACAGTCCCTGAGGCAGAGCGGGGCAGGGAGGAGAGTTAGTTTCCCCTGTACCCAGCACTGGCAGCCGGGTCTGCCAGCTGTTGCCGCAACATTTGCTCCATGCCTGGGATAGGCTCCCGGCTGTTCCATTGCTGGAGGCCAGAGGAATAACCCCCATCCCTGCCCCCACCCCCCCCCCCCAGGAGCCCTGCCTGGCCATGCCCCTGCAGTGCCACCATGCTCCACAGCAGCTCTGTCAGCCCCAAAGCGCGCCCACCCCTCCCCCCACCACCAGGAAGGGGCTCACGTTCTGGGAAGCTGTGATAGGATGATGCCTGTCAACTCACTCACTGCTCGCCACTTCAGTCTGTGGCCAGGCTGGGCAGACCCTGCTGCGGTATCAGTGGCTGAATAAGCCAGGGGGCATGCCCAAAGCACAGAGGCTACTTGCAGTGCAGAGGGGTCTGCCCACCCAGCTGCAGTCGCTACTTGGCCTGTGCTCGGCTGAATAAGTCTCTTCCTGCCAGGAGGGGGTTTGCCCCAGTACAGAGCAGCAGCAGCTGAGCAGACCCCCCTGCGGTGCCAGGGGCCAGTGGCTGAATAAGCCCCTTCCTGCTGGAAGGGACCTGGCCCTCACCCGGCCGCCATCGCTGTCTGCTCAAGGCCAGCTCCCTCCCAGCAGGAAGGGGCTTATTCAGCCATTGGCCCCGAGCACAGGCCTAGCGGCAGTTGCAGCTGGGCAGGAAGGCCTCGCTGTGGTGCAAGCAGCCTCTCTGTGCTTGGAGCAAGCACCCCGGCTTATTCAGCCACTAACACCGCAGCGGGGTCTGCCTGGCCTGGCCGCAGGTGAAGCTCTGGGGGGAATAATGGTAGGGAGCAGCCACCGGCTGGGAGCCCAGGGGATGCAAGTTAACCCCTCCAGGGCTTGCCCTAGCTCAGAAGGAGGGGCAGGGGCCAGGTCCTGCCCCCGCCCAGCAGCTGAAGAGGTGAGCAGCGAGTGAGATGATGGACAGCAGCCTGTCATGGCTTCCCAGAGCATGAGCCCCTTCCTGGCAGGGGGGCTGTGCTGTGGGGCCGGCAGAGCTGCTGTGGAGCATGGCGGCACTGCGGGGGCATGGCCAGGCAGGGAGCCCTGGTGGGAGGTGGGGGGCAGGGATGGGGGTTATTCCTCCTCCCTCCAGTGAGCAGACAGCTAGGAGCTTATTCCAGGCAGCGAGTAAGTGCTGCGGTGACAGCCGGCAGACCTGGCTGCCAGTGGGAGTACAAGGGACACTAACTCTCCTCCCTGCCCCCTCTGCCTCAGGGGCCATGGTGCTGGGTACTGCAGAAAGAGGGGAAAGCAACCAACAGACCTGGCTTTGGTCCCTGCCGGTGACACAGTGAGGGGGAATTAAACCCCTCTCTGGCCAGACCCCCACCCTTGCCTGTCCCAGCTTGGGCTGGGGAGCAGGAGTGGGGCCAGCCCAGCTGGGCAGGAGCAGAGAGCCCCTCCCAGCCCAGAGAGCATGCCGGGATGCTGGGGAACGATGGTTTATCTTAAACCAGCAAGGGGTCTGGGACAGACATTGCATAAACTGGTTTGAGCCAAATCAGTTAAGTCTGATACTACTTTCAACCAGGTTTATCTCAAACCAGTTTCAGCCATTTTGAAACTCATTTATGCGCACTGAACATCTGTTTTGTTACACGTTTAAACCAGTTTCTGATCATTTAAACTAGTTTTTGTGTAATGTCTGTTCCTAGCTAAAGACTCGTGCAATCTCTCTGAAGAAAAAAAAAGTTAGCTACTTTAGCTCTATTACTGAAGAAATCTGAGTTCTCTATATTGCTCGGTTCCTTCTGGAAATGTCAAAACACTCGGAGCACATAATTCTTAAAGCCCTGGTACATATTTTCCACATGTCAGATTTGAATTCAATACCATTTTAACAAATTAAAAAGCAATTTATTTCCTGAGTGTGTTCAGTCAGAAAAATAACTGCTGGTGGAAAAATTTCCAAACAAGCAGTAAACATAGTAGTATGACATATTTTTAGAAATTATGGACCACAGACATCCCTGGATAATTTTAGTGCTCATTTTACACCCATTTAAGTCTACCAAATGATATATGGCATTGCAGTATTTTGTAAGCTAGTCGGTCTCATTTTGGTCTTAGCTTCTCTATAAAAAGGCTTTTGTTGAAGGAAAAATGGAATCTAATTCACAATACAAGCACAGTAATCAGTTTCACTGACAGCATTAAAAGCATAAGCTCACTCGCAGCATTTATTTCACTGATCTATATGATCTAGAGCTTGTGCATATATTTGCGAATAAGCACGATGCTTAAATCTGGAAAACTGAAAGAATGATAATTTCAATACAGAAGTGTTTTTGAATGAAGACGAACAATCTGACAAAGATATATATCAAATATAGTCCCAATATTCCTTTTACTATTTCCATATCAACTGAAACCCAAGATGAGGTTTTTATTCCTCCATTCAACACGGAGGAAAAAGAAACCTTGTCTTAGATTTGAGCAGTCTGGAGCAGGTGACTGTTGGGGCTTCAGTGCCAGTCTTGACCTCGGGAAGAAGCATGGTGCAAGATGGCAGGGGCGCAAGGAAGATAGGGTGGCACAGCCCCTGGGAAGTGTGGGCAGGGTTGCCAACCTAAGAAAATTTTTCTTACTAACAGTCTGCAACCTTTCTACTGACAGTCAAACTTTTTTTACTGACACATTTTACATAACGTAAACATAACTCTTCTGCTAGGCCCTACCCTGCTATGAGGCCCAGGTTCTGATTTAGAGGTTTAACATTAACCACAGTAAAAAAAAAGTGAAAAAAGTCTTGGTTAGCAACCCTGCTTGACTGCAGTGCTGGTTTTACACTAGGCTATCCCCGCATAGCCCGCCAGGGCCCCACTATTTACCTCCACACTCTGATACCCCTCACTGCACCCTGCTACTCCCCAAAACAACCCCTAGCCTTACTCTTGCTGGCCTTCCGCCCCCTATGCCAGCACAGATCCCCAAAGAAGCCTATTTGTGACCCAGGATGCATTAAAGGCAGTCTGGGACACAGCAGCAGCACACGGCCGAGAGAGCACACCCTGCAGGGTGCTGGACTTCCACTCAGACATCAGTGGCACTGTTTTGCTCACTCTCTCAGAGCTTCAATCAAGTTTCAGCTGCTTAGTCTTCTCACTGACAGCTAAAGGGTTTTTTTTTTTTGTTTTTTTTGTTTGGTTTTTTTACAGACTTTACTGACAGCTGGTAACCCTGAGCTTCAGTAGGCAACCCGGTCAACTGACTGCAATCCATCCAATTTTTTGACTGGTCAAACAGTATAGCAATTTCATTGGGAGTGAATATCTTTTCTGCTGCTTTCTTGACAGTAATATGATTTTTTAATGTTTTAGACACATTTCTTAATGGAAAATTTGTGCTTTTCTGTGTATTAATTTCTCTGTTTTGGCAATGCTTTACAATTTTGACCAATTTTTGACCAGTCAATTGACTGAACTTCTTACCAGTTAAATAAATACCCAACCCTACCCTCAGCATGGGGGAGATGGTACAATGGCAGAAGAGCTGCAGCTCCTGTTTCAGCTCTATTTATGAGCCCAACCATATAGGGTAAGCAGGGAAGGGAGAGGGGGAGGGGGCAGGACAAATTTAAGGTGACCCTACAATAATTAAATTTGATACAAGGAAAACTGTAACAAATTTATAATTTTCCATATATAGAATCTACTTACAGGGGGGTCATCTTGAATTCAAAGTCACCTTGGATTCTGGTGAATACGAAGCAGACTTTCGCTATCAGTCCATGGAAACTTCTAGAAAATGATTTCACTCACCTGTTATGAATTTAGGCATTTCTTGAGAAATGCCTCGGCGTCCTCCTTGCCATCCTCCTCTTCCTCTACCTCTTTCCCCCTTACTTTGCCCTTTTGTAAAATACTGTTCTTTCCTGTTAGAAGGCCCAGGAGATGGATGTGGAAGCTTCTGCTGCTGATATTGCTCAGAAGTCTCAGGACAGAGATCAGCTACCATATTTCAAGAAGTGGTAAAAATGAAGTTAGATTAGTTTAAATACAGGTTCCCCTCACTTTATGCTGTACATGCGTTTCTGGAAAATGGCACATAAGTTGAATTTGCATAAAGGAAACCCACTTTATAATGTAACATATAGGGATGTGTTCCAAGACCTCAAACTGTACTGACCCCCAGACCCATTTCTACCAATTTTACAAGACAATTTTGGTACTCACCAACAGCAGACAGTGCTCACAAGCACAGGGTGGTGGAGAACGTTACCGTAATGGGGATGCAACTATAGAAACACGTCGCAGACAAGCGAGCAGCACAGAAGACTATATTTTGGTGTTACTCCCACAATGCACCACACAAAGCAGCTAACTGCAGGCTTCCACCACATTGACTACATAAGACTGAATTTACCTAGCATATAACCAATTTTTGGTATAAAAAGGGTAATCGCATAAGAGGGAACTAACCTGCATAAAGCGAGGGAAATCTGTAGTGAAGATTGTAAAAGTTTTTCCTAGCATTTTATGTAATGCAATCTTTTCTCCTATACTCAGCATACATAGTTAATATGTGTATTTGAAAAAGGCGCACACAGATCATCTCTAAAGAGTTGCATTATTCATAACTGTGACAGGGAAGGATAGGGTGCTGAGCTTTTTTTTTTTTTTTCCCCGAAAGCTGATTAATGAGCTGCTTTACATTTTAAACCAAAGACCCAGCCCAGGCTTTAATCCTAATGCCTCAAAGTGCCACCCTGGACTTTTGTGCTTAGTCATACTGCTTAATGCAGGCCTATGCAAGGGCTTTGGTAGAGGATCCCTATGCAATATCCAGGCATTTGGACAGATTAACTGATTTTCCTAGTAAAACAGCAGTGAAGTTAATATTTTTCTCCCTAAACTCATAGTGGTGTTTTATATAAATTAACAGGGTTTCTTCTAATATGCTGTAGACACGCCTGAGTGTACTTTTTCAACTTGAGCATGAGTTGTAATAGTGTCTCTGTTAGATATTCTTAAACAGGGCATGAATTGAGTGCACTAAGTCAGTCACAGGCTTTCCACCAAGAGGATCCAAGCTAATATTATCAACTGCATGTGCTTGAAGTTATGTTCCTAGGATGCTTATATGTGTGCCTAAATAAATGACTGGAATTTTTCAAGCAACCACTAACACTGACAGAACGCTCACGTATTCCCTAACAATCAGACACATCCCATGTGTTAAAAGCCTGGCTGCATTTTAAATGAGTGTTAGGTAATACAAACATAATACTTTGAATCCCTTAAGCACAGAAAAGATTTCAAACAGAATGCCCCCTGCAATCTCGACCTCCAAGCACTAGGAGCTGAGTGAGAGACGCAGCTTTGTAACTCAGCTGGGAGGAAGCTGCACAAGGACATGTGCTTGTATCCTACACAGGCCAAGACGTGCAAGAGAGCAAGGTGAATGGGGGGGAGGGGTGGCTTGGCAAGCTACGATCAATTTGGTGATGTGGCCTGCGTGTGGTGCCAGTACCATGGCGCAGTGAGATCCAACACGAAGCGTGGCAATGAGCCGTGGGGAGCAGCGGTCCTGCCACGACGGCGAGCTGCCAGCCTTACCTTGCTGCTGAGGCTGCAGAGGTCTGCTCCCCCCATTGCAATGCTGTGCTGGGCTGAGGCGAGGCTCGCCAGCGGGAGGGCCTAAGGTCACGTTGGCCGGCTGGTTCCTCATCTTCTTGGCGCGCTTCTTCTCCCTGGCGTTGGACATGCTGCAGGCTGGCTGGCGGGCAGGGGGAGAAGCAGCCGTCAAACCTTCCCGCTAGGCAGCCCCTGCCCTGCCCTCAGCACCCTACCTAGACTCCGGGCAGCCCTAGGCGAACTTTTAGTATCGCCCCCCCACGACTTCGCCAGAGAGAACGATAACAACCATTATGTTCACCATTTTCAAGCCCCCTTTCTATCCGTGTCGCGGGCGGCCCGCCGGTTCACCCATGCCTGTGTCCAGCCCTGCCCACACCCCGTGAGCATCCCCCCCAAGCCCCCGCGGGGGAGACCCACGGGCCCCACGTGTGTCGGTCTCACCTGTAGGACGCTGGCGGCGGCGCGAGCCCGCCGGCCCGGACCGCGAGCAGCTCCCGCCGAGACAGACCTTCTCCCGCAGCCACGCCGCAGAGCACGCGCATGCGCAAAGCCCACGCACCGCCCACCCTCTGCCAGGGAAACTACAACTCCCAGAAGCCCCCGCGGAGGCATGAGCAAGACAGCCAGGGTTCCCACGTGGGGGGCGGGTCAAGGGCAGCTCAGTGCGGGCGCGGAGCAGAACGGAGTAGCTGGGACCATGGCGACGCTCGTGAGGAAAATCATCAGCACCACTACGGCACCCGCTGCCATGGGTCCCTACAGGTAACGGGGCTGGCGGAGCCCTCGATCCGGGTCCGGGTCCGGCTCCCCGCTGTCTCGGGTGCATTTGAAGCCCGTTCTCGTTGCGGGCACCCGGGTGCTTCTGCTCCTTGAGCAATCAGGACTCGTAGTAGAGATGATCTCTTTTAGTAGACCAACAAGGCTTTTGCCAAAAAAAAAAAAAAAAAAAAAAGTTTGCAAAAATCTTGTTGCTGTACTAAAAGAGATCACCTCCACTACGAATCCTGATTGCTTTTTCCTCTAGAGCAATACGGCTACACCTTGGATACCTGATGCATAGAAGATACACGGCTCGAGCCGCTCACCTTGTGTTTGCCTCTGGTTACCTGCCGTAGCCCTCTGGTCTCAGGGATTTCTGCCTTCCTTCCTACAGGATCCGTGATCCGTAAAGGCAATAGCGTTTTTTATATCGGCTTCAAAGAACTTGTGGGGTCTCTGAGGAGAGTCGGGGATCTGCAGGTTCATAGCTCAAAGGTGTCTCCCCGCCATTTAAATGTGCATAGTGCCGTAACAGTAGGGGTCGTAGACAGTCTGCTTGTTGATCTGGCTTTGTGCACATTTAGGTTGAGTAAAGAAAGATCTGCTGACCGCTTGTTTCTAGCTTCTGGAATCCAGTCTCTCTTGGGTCTTGTGCAGTTTTCCTCTCCTCCAGATGTACATTTATTGATGTAACTAGCACCTGGCCCCGCTCTTTCTCTGACTCCCCTGTCTCCCTTTACAGTGTCACTCATCCCAGTCAATTTTTAACGCCTTTTCCTCTGCAGCAGTCCTGCGTTGGAACCTCCAGATATGGAGCGTTAAAATTCTAGATGCAGAAAGAGTGACTGCTCTACTGTATATGAAGCCAATTCCAGCACAAATAAGCTAGTGGAGTGAAACATGTCATCTGATTATATGTAGCGAGACTTCTGTTGGAAAACAAACAGTTTCTTGGTTGCATGCATGCAACTAACTGCCTTCTCCGTAAACACAGCCATCCATTTTCAGATGTGGATTAGATGAGATACTTGATGTTAATATTAAAAAGGCAAAACAAGAACTGCTGATTGCTGTGAAGAACCTTTTTTTTTAGTGCTGGTGCTTGTCACAGGCATGACATGAATACTAAGGTGCTTAGTACGTAGGGCCAAAAAAACTTTCCAAAGTCCAATGAGCAAGTACTTGCATAAAGAATAACTATTGTACTGTGTTTCTATCATGCAGGGTTTTTGGTTGCAGCTGTGTTGGTCTAAGAACATAGGCAGGCAAGGTTCTTTGCATAGATGTGATCTCTTTTATCAGACCAACTAAGTAGTTGGAACAAAGTTCTTTGCAAGCTTTCTGGCACAAGTTATGCCTGGAGAAGGGTGCTTGTGCCCAAAAGCTTGCAAAGAACTTTGTTCAAATTACTCAGTTGGTCTAATAAAAAACTATCTCATCTACCAACAAAGTTTGCCTGCCTACGTACTTTTATCATAGAATACAAGTGCGCTAATAGAGGAAAAATAACTTAAGCACAAGATTGGGAGCTGAAGATGAAGGGTTTTATTTCTGGCCTTGCTGCAGCTCTCCAGCCCTATTTTGGGTGACCTGTTTGTTTCACTTCTCTGTGTTTCATTTTCCTCGTCTTTAAATTAAGAGTAACTTCCGTATCTGTTTCCCAGCAATGTTTTAAGACTGAAGAATAATTTGCGTTTGTGTTAATCACCCCCCGTTGCGTAAGGAGAACTTAATTATACGTAAGGTCATCATTTTGAGTGAATGTGCATGCCTTAATTCACTAAATCTGAGCAAGGAAACAACATGTCTTCTAAGGCTAATCTTTCCTACAGCTATAGCATTTATTCTGTCAAGTTACACAGATGCCCATGTCAACTGAATCTTGAGGCACATGCTTAAATCCTGGCTGAATCAGAGGTTGAAACGCACAGTGGGCTTTGAAGAGATGGTACATGTACGCTGCAGTCAAAGTGAGATTTCCACTTGCATGGGTATAGCTGAGCTAGTTCTGAAATAGCTAGTTTGGGCACCAGTAACAGTATTAGCTGCAGCAGCAGAGACCTCTATGCTAGCTGCAGAACCTGCCCAAGTGACAGAGTAAATGCCTGGGCAATTGGGTTGTGATGAGAGAGCAGTGTAGGCACAGGAGCACTGAGATCAGTACATGGGCCTGCTGGTTTGAATCTAGCTTGCAGGTATAGATAAGCTGCTGTTGCACTTTTTACTGCAGGATAGATATATCTTTAGATTATGAACTGATATGGGGAAGCAGTCATAGGGTGGGAGAGAAGGTGGCACCATGAGGTCGTTAGAATAATATTTGTGTTGGTAGGCTTTTTCCTGATTATTAGTTAATATGACAGGATTCAAAGGCCCTGAGGGATATGGCGGCAGAGTAGTTAAGGTGTTTTGCTACATCTTCAGAGGCCAAGATTTGAGTCTTGCTCTGGACTCCTGCTAATGGCCAGCTGACTTTGGCTATAAATAGGTATCTGATTATTCAGGCTGGGGAGTCGAGCAATGCTGTCGCTACCATATCACTCCTCTGTGTACCATCGGCTAGAGAAACCAGCTTCCCTTAACTAAATTAGCCTGATGGACTGCAAGGCTCAGAAGGACCGTTGGCCTTTTTAAGCCAAAAGTCGCAATCAGACTCTCTTTTTATTAGGTACTGTACAATATATAGCAAAACACAGTCTCTCCCCTTCAAAGAACTAATGTCCTGATCTTGCAAGAGAACCACATGATGAAAAAGTTTCGAACAAATACAGAAGTCCATCTGTGAAGACATGTTGTGGAATACAGCTGACAAGGCACGATATGCCAGGCCAAAAGAGAAGATGCTTGAAGGGACTTGTAGGTGTACAAGACTCTAATTTTTTGGTAGGCAAACAAGGTGACAAAAAAAGACGCATATGGACTCAGTAGCTAATTTCTCCTAACTGGAGCAACCTGTGAGTGCCCAATTTTTGGCTATATGCTAAAAGGAATAACAAAATAAATACACGGTGAACCTGTAGGGGTTTTCATAGATATTGTAAAAGCAGTGAGACTTCAGGAAAGACCTGAATGAAATGATAGTGGAGGATTAATAAGTGAGGATTAGAATTCCTCCCATAGTCTGTGGCTGGAAAAGATGCAAAGATGAGGAAATACCTTGAAATGAGAGTCCTCTCTTTCTACTGGAAAGATTGATTATCATCATAATTCTTAATTACAAACCGAGATGAAATGAATCATGTCTTGCATAATATGCAATAAGTTTGTTCGCTTCCGCTGTTAAATACTGTTTTTAATCTTTCATCTCTTTGGGTGGTAATTTAAAAGCGTTATTAATAGTTTACTTCCTTAAAAATGTTTTGATAGTTATGTGAAATGTCTTAGAAGTGGCTTTGAAATGTTTAATTGTATGTTAATAGAAAACTACAACTTATTGCTGGGGAAAAACCAACCTGTGCTAACTATGCTGGCAACCAAGTGCAGAGGACTTCATTCCTCATTTAGCTGATTAACTTGCATCAGAAATTCTGCTAGATGTCAGATTTGCATTTTTTTAACCTGGTAATCATAACTTATTTATCAGACAGATTGTAGTCCAGCTACTGACTAAAATATGATATTTTCCCATTACTGAGTTGAATGCAATTTTGTGAATGCTGCTAAATCACTAACATTAACCCAGCCACTCTTGTTTGTTTTTTTTATACAAGAAGCTTCCTGTATTATTATTGTTTTTATTCCTGTGTTCTCTTTCTAAACTTGCATACTCATAACAATTCAATTTTTGAAGTTGTGCACTTCTAAATAAAATGCTTCATAGCAGGGTGTCCAGTAAAAATTTAAATGACTATCAACTGGACTGCTTGGAAATGTGGGTGCCTGAGCACTTTATTTCACTATCTCTACATAAACGATCAAAATAAAATTTGTACATTCAGTTTCTTACCTCATTTGGAATAGTATTTAGAAAAGCAAACTTGTATTCAAGTAATAACCAGCTGCACACCTAAATTCCCTTTGTAGTTGCAAATGGAAGGAGTACTCTCTTCCTGCCCTGAACTCTGTCCTAGTCTGGCTGTGCACTGTTAAACAGTTCTCAGCACATTTTAGTAAAATGGAAACCTGAAGGTAATAAAGTAACTACCCTACGTTTGAATGCTGGGCAGCATCAGAGAGAGAAAAGGAATCTAGATTCCTCTCACTTACAGTTTAATAGTCCGCCTGCTGGCCCATGCTGCTTAAAATGTGATATCTCTTGAAGTATTCTGTGTAACAGTCATCAAGGGTTGTACAAGCGCTGTTCCTTGCCCCCACAAAGTCCCCTGCTAATTCCTCTTCACAGGATTTTTAAAAGCATAAGGGAACTATGACAGTAAAAATAGATCAGATTTCTTTTTGAGGCCTGAAATGCACATTCTCCCTACTACCAAGCTGATCTTTCTCTCCTAATGGTATGGAAGGTAATGGGACCTTATGAATCTCACTTCCTACTTCCAGAGAAGAGGTGCTATAGGTTTTGGCCCCCTTCCCAGTCTGAGTTTTCCAAGGATGCTATAAGTTACTGGGAGTGGGGTATTGTTACAAGAACATGGAAGGGGAAAAGTGTCTTTAGAGCTTGTCTACTCATCTTCTGTGCTGCCTCTGGGAATGTGGCTAGGAAGCTGGCTCTACCAAGTTGTTTATACTTCCTTGTACCAAATTCTGGAAATGAGGCAATATAGCCACTTTAGACTATCCCAGGCACTGCCCAAGAATAATACTGAGGCATCTGCTGAGGCCCACTTTGAAGCAACTATTTTGCCTGACTTCCAGGATTGGGCACGTTCTTAGCAGGAACCAGCTTCTGTAAGGGTATAGATCAACCGTGGCTGGCCTCTAAACATAATATATGCTGTTTACAATTGCAGTCAAGCAGTGCTGGTAGACCGGACCATGTATGTTGCAGGTCAGCTAGGCATGGATCCTAGTAATGGGCAGCTTGTACCTGGAGGGGCGAAAGCGGAAGCTAACCAGGTAAGACACCTCATAGGATTAAATGATATTTGAATTATCTTCACACTTGCCACATGTTCAGTCAGTGGAGCTGTCCAGGGGCAAGGAGACCCCAAATGTGGAGGCTGGTGGATGGGCAGAGTATCTGAGATCATTCTCATAGCAATCCTAGAAGGTAAGAGTATCAGAAATTACCTCCTATCCATCCTTTTCCTCTCTCACCCAAACTGCAAGCATGGGAAAGAAACCAGAGCTCTGTATTTCCAGCAGGGGGAGAAACAGAACTTTATATTGGGTGCGTATTGCCTGAGCACTCCCAACCAAGATTCAACCTGAGGAGGTTGGCTGGGCCCAGCCGGGCAGGCTGGTCGGCCAGGCAGGGCAGGCTGGTCGGCCAGGCAGGGCAGGCTGGTCGGCCGGGCAGGGCATTTATCTCTGAACCTTGCTGTCCTGTGGGGAGGGTGGAGAACTTCCCTGTGCATTTTCCTCTGAGTACATCATTTGATGAGAGTGCAAGACTTGCTGGAAGTGCAATAGTACAGATAATGATGAACCTATCTGTTGGTTCACTTGCCTAATAAAAGGTTGGTTGTCATTGAAGGCTGTCTTGAGTGAACTCTGTGTAGCAGAAGCTCAAGCTTCAGCTTGTCAAAAAGCCCATTACTTTTAACATTTCCATGACTCAGTTTTGTGTCCCTTAATAGGCTCTAAAAAACATTGGGGAAATTCTGAAAGCTGCAGGCTGTGACTATGGCAATGGTAAGTGCTGCTCTAGAGTCAGTCTGAGTATTTTAATTAAAAGAAAACATGCCACATTATGAAAAGGAAGTCTCTTGTTGCAGTCACAACTGGTGCCCATAGCTGTGTCAGGTAAAAGAAATTTCTGTCAAATTAATTGGAAAAAGACACCCCAGAATACCTGTGGAGCATAGAGAACCTTATCTAGGGATAAGGGCTGTCTTGCCCCAGAATTTCCTATCAGTTCTGCTAGTGTTTAAATCCCCATTGTGTGATAGCTCTAGTATAGACCTGGCTGTTGGCATTTGAAGCATCCTATTCTCTAATCCAGTTTAGTGCAGGTCTGTAGATCAGATGCTCAAAATACCTGTGATGCTAATACGTTTACTAAATGACCACTAAAACAGTGAAGTTAGAATAGTATTAATAAATGGAGGATGAGGAAGTCTGGGGTTTTAAAAAAAGTCTTCTAGTGTAAATAAAGTTTTAAAGCTTTTGTATCTTTTAAGAAGAATGGCTGGGTTACAGTACCTGATAAACCAGGTCAATTAAAAAAATTCTGGACTATACAGAAGAAACTTACTCCAGAAAGGAACTTAAGGTTTTGATTTGTCAAAGCTGCATGCGTACACACTTTCCCATTCTTTTATTGTGTACTAGTATCCAAATCCTTTGGGTGTTCTTGGAAAAAAAATTCAACTTCAAAATATAAAACAATTCTTTAGGCAGCACTGCATACTTCAGAGCTGCATAATAACTCCTGTGTCAATTTTAGTTGTAAAGACTACTATCCTGATGGCTGACATGAAGGACTTCAGTGATATTAATGAAATCTACAAGCAATGTAAGTCCATTATTTTTTCTTTGAATTTCAGCAGTTGCCTAGTTGCATATTATCTTACTAAAACCAATACTCATTAATGATTTACTTGCATGGAATAATTGCAGATTCTTTAAGGCATAGGTCACAAATGGGAAACCTGAACAAAAAGGAAAGAGACTTAAGAGTAAGCACAGTTTAGGTGAAGCTTAGTGGGAATGTTAATGATTCCCCCCCCAAAAATATTTTGGCATTTTGTACTGATGCAAATGTTTAGAATATTCCTGCTAAATCTTTGTATTTATTGTTGTTTTTGGTGTGTTAATATGTAATAAGAATTTTCAAAGATTATAGGCCTGCTACTTAACAGGAAAAGAGCAAATAAAATGATACAAGGAGGGCTCAATGGCTGCTTTTTTTTTTTTTTTTTTAACTCCCACCTGCAGTCGTCACAAAAAATGCTTAACCAGATGTTTAACACAATTAATTTTTAACCAGAGCTAAATAAGAACCCTGGCCAGAGAAGGAAAGAACAAGTTAAAATAAAATAGATGTTTTCAAATTGGTAGAGCCTGATGAAATTAACCCTTGAATATTTGTGGAACTAGCCAAAGCCATTTTTGAACTTTTAGTGAATATCTTTAAGGTCTTTTGAAGGACATTCCAGAGGCCTGGAGAAGAACAAAAATAGTACCTATCCTAGAAGGTGGGAAGAAAAATTATGCTGGGGAATTATTGGCCAGTCTGCTCTAGTATCTGCCTTGATAGCAGGGTTAGGCTAAGTATTAAACAATTTCAAAGTACTTGGAGGGTAATAAAGTAAGAGAAAATAGTCCATATGGATTTGTCAGGCCTAATAGTAGTCTTTGACAGGTACCTGGCGTGATGGATAAAGAGGAAGCAACAGATGTTTTGTATAACCATGTGGGACTGTATCAAGAGTCAAGGTAGTCATAGGACTATAGGAAAACAGGGCTGAAAGGGACCTCACTGGGTCATCTAATCCCAAACTTCTGCTCAAGGGAGGATCATCCCTAACTAGACCATCTTAGCCAATTGTCTGTTCATCTTGCTCTTGAACATTTCCAAGGATGGAAATCCCACAATTTATTTAGGTAGCCTGTTCCAATGCTTGACCACCCTCATAGCCAGAAAGTTCCTCCTAATCTCCAACTGAGTTTCCCCTGCTGAAGTTGAGGCTGTTGCTTCAAGTCCTGTTCCCTACAGCCACAAAGAAAAGTCAAGCTCCATCCTCTCTGTATTTGCTCATCAGGTATTTGAAGACTGTTAGCAATTTTCTCCTCTGGTCTTCACAGCTCATATTCAGCTTGTAGTCTTGTCTACTGTATAATTATATAAGCAAACTAAGGAAGCATAGTTTGGATAAAATTATGAAGTGCAAATACACAGCTGTTTGATAAAGTATCAGTAGTTATCAGTGATGCACTACCAAACTGGAAGGAAGTACTGAGGAATCCTGCAGGGCTCTGGCATGGCCCTTGTTTTTAGTCAAGACTGTTACTAGTGGTTTGGATGATGGAACTAACTGTGCACTTAACACTTGTAGATGACACTAAGGTGACATGACTATGAAAATTTAGAATGATTTTGGTCAGGTTGAACCAGTAGTCTGAACAAGATGAAACGTAGTAAAGGCAAGTGCAGAGTATTGCACTTGGTAAGGAAAACTCTAATGCACAAATATAAAATGGGAAATAGGTGAATAGTCACTAAGCAACCAGTTCTGTAGGAAAGGATCAGGGGAGGGGAGGAAGTATAGTGGCTTATGAACTGAATGAGTCGATAGCGATGCTGTTGCTGGAGATGTTATTTAGGGATATGTGAATTATTGTAGTGTATGTAAGGTAAATCCATTCTACATGATGTTGGGGAAAACCCATCTGGAGTAATGTCTGGTTCTGAGTTAGAAAGATGTAGACATTGGAGCAAGTCAAGAAGCTAAACCTGACTTAAGAAGAAAAACTGAAAATTGGATGATTTTGGTTTGAAAAGAGGAGTAGAAACTTGAAAGGGAATATAAACCTTCCAATAAAGAGGGATCCAGTCAGTAATTCTCCATATCCCCTGAGAATAGGACAGCTTGACTTTTAATTAAAAGCTTACTACAGGTAAAATATTGGGGAAAACCTTTCTAGCTATAAGGATGGTTTAGCACTAGAGGTGCACTAGAGGATCGGCACAGATATAAAGATAATTGATTATATCAGAAATTGGCCTGATGCGGATGAAAATTTGGTCAATAAATTCCTGGGTGTGCAGCTGCAGCGCAGCATGCAGGCGGTGAGGAGCACAACCCAGCAGCATGGACAGGTGTGTGCAGGTGGTAAGACTTGTGGTGAAAGGTGAGGGGGAGGGAGGGGGCGTGGGGGGGAAGATCAATGCCCCCTTGGTGAGGGAGGGAGTGGAGCTGGGGTAGGCAGTGCCTGGCCAGGGTGGGATTGGGACGGAGCTGTGGCTCATCCAGGGGGCACGGAGAGGGGACAGCTCCCACTGGTGCGTGCCGCTCATTCGGCGGCTTGTCCAGCAGCTCCCACCACTTTTCTGGGGGTTGGGAGCGTGTGCCCCTGGATCTGCATGGGGCGGGCTGCAGCTGCAGGCTGGTGTGGGCGGCAGTGGCACTGAGAGAATACTATGGGGGGCTACAGTGAAATTTGGGGTCGCTGCAGCCCCCCTCCCAGCGCTGCCACCACCTGCCCCAAGTGCAGCACTGCAGCCTGCCCAGGGCTGATCCAGGGATACCCCCCACCGTGCCCTCCCTGAGCAGCAACAGGAGCTGCCCTCGCTCCCCACACCCCCCATATGAGCCGCGGCTCCATCCCACACCTGCCCTGCCCCAACTGGGCAGTGCCTACCCCAGCCCCACTTCCTCCCTCAGTGTGGAGGGCATTTTATCTGCCCCATGCCCCTTCCCTCCCCTTTCACCAGAACAGCCTTACCAGCTGCATGCAGCTGTATCCAAAATCTGATTGGTATTGTTCGATATGCCTCCTTAAAAATTGGCTATTGGTATCGGTACCCCTATTCAGCACTGGAACTGGCTACCTGCAGAGGTTGGTTATTTCTGTCTTTAGCAGTTTTATTAAAACCAAATTAGAGAAATGCCTGTCAGGAAAGGCCTGGACATGCTTATCTTAGTGCGGGGGAATAGATGAGACCACATTGAAGCAGGACTGGAGGATATTTTTCGAAGATCAGATTTTGATTCAGTACCTACATTATACAAACCGTGGGGCTAGATGTTACCGTCAGTCCTGATGTTACTGTCAGCTCTCGGGTAATCTGGTGATCCAGAAACAAAACTGAGCAGTGACAGCATAGGGCAATAGTGCTCAATCTGTGGCCTTGCAGTCCAGATCCATGCCTCCCATCTGACTGTGTCCAGTCAGTGGCATGGCATACAGGAGGGAAAGGAGCATGTTGGGCCAAGCTGCTTGCTGCCCTGCAGCCCTCTGCCCTCCCTTTCACTACATACAACAGGTGCTGCTTACTCTCCCTGGCTTCCTCCCTTCCCTTCTTTCCTAGGCAGGTACTGTTTACTGGAAATAAGCTCTCTTCCTCTGTTCCTCCCCACTTGACATCAGCAGCCACCTTCCTCTGCACTTTCTCCCTTCCCTACCAGATGGGAGTGCAGGCCTGCAGCATAGCTGGGGCCTAAGCACCCAGTGCTCCACTCAAAGAGGCTGAGCATCACTGGCCCAGAATACTAGTATTTCCTAGAGGACTTTACAATCCATTCATTGTTGTTTGCTTTTTACAGATTAAATCCATAAGATTATAAAACAGAGGACTTGAATTGTACTGTGAATGTCTCAAGTAAGCTATTTGAGAGAGACAAATGCTATAGTGGCCATAATAGTGATCTCTTGTAAAGGAAGACATTCAGAATGCAAGCTCTCCTTTTAGTGTTGCTGAATAATACATAAGCCAAATTAATTTTTGTGTTCCTGGCTACTTCTCTCTTAGCAACTTGGAATCCATGTGAGAGGAAGCACAATAGAATGGTTATTTAAGCTGGAGGTGATGGCTGCATATCCTATACCAGGGCTAGGCAACGTTTTTTGGGCGGAGTGCCGAAAAACACCACAATGCCTACCTTGGAAGGTGCCAGAGTGCCGACGTGGCAGAAAAACAAAATGAGGGCAAGAGGTACATGGCAGAATGCCCTGCTCGTGCCCCTTGCCCCACACCCAAAGCCCCTGGCCCACAGCCTGGGCTCTGTGGCTGCCAGCAGCTATCCCAGCTCTGGGTAGCTGTTGGAGCCTGGGCTGCTCTCAGCAACCCTTGCAGCATCCCATCTGCCTGCTGGGAGCAGCCCGGGATCCCAGCTGGCAGCAGCTCCCCAGAGCCGGGATCGGCTGCAGCCAGGAGGCTCCAAACAGCTGTGCCGGGCTCCGGCATCAGCTCCACACTGGCGCGCGCAGGCACGCCTCAGAGCGGCAGTGGGGGAGGGGCCTGAGGCAGCACAACCCCCGTCTCTCTCCCGCTCCCAGCACGGAGGTGATGAGCCTGGCGCAGCTGTTTGTAGCCAGCCTGGGCTCTGGGCAGCTGCAGCAGGCAGGATGCAAACAGCTGCATAGCTCCGGCATCAGCTCCGTGCTGGCGGCAACTGCATGTGCACCTCGGGGCGGACCGCAGGGCAGTGCAGCTCACCCCAAGGTGCCTGTGCAGTCACCATCAGCATGGAGCTGATGCCAGAGCTGTGCAGCCCAATGCAGCTGTTTGCACCCTGCCTGCTGCTTGCTGCAGCTGGCCAGAGCCTGGGCTGGCTACAAACAGCTGCACCTTGCTCATCACCTCTGTGCCAGGAGTGGGGGAGAAACCGGGACTGTGCTGGCTCAGGCCCCTCCTGTACCGCCCGCTCTGAGGTGCACGTGCACACGCTGGTGCAGAGCTGATGCCGGAGCCCGGCACAGCTGCTTGGAGCCTCCCGGCTGCAGCCGGCCTTGGCTCCGGGGAGCTGCTGCCAGCCGGGATCCCGGGCTGCTCCCAGCAGGCAGTTGGAACGCTGCAAGTCCTGCTGGGAGCAGCCCGGCCTCGTTTTGCTGACAGCAGCTACTGGGAGCTGGGGCTGGCCGTGGCGTGCCAAGCAAAATGGCCTTGCGTGCCATGCTCGGCATGTGTGCAAGGGGTTGCCGACCCCTGTCCCATACCATATGAGAATTAGCAGTGTCTAAGCACAGCGTAAGTGGCTTCCCAAACTCCCTGAACTGTGTGCCTCGTAGATAGCAATGACTAGAAAAGAACAGGCTTATAAGCTGATGTAAACACTGTTTGCTTGCTTCCATCCTAAAGTAGCAGTTTATTACAGACTATTACCTGGTTCTCTTCCCCCACCTCCCCCCCACCTAGTGGCTAGGTGATGTATAACCTAGCACAAGCAGTAATCCTGAATCAGCTGGTGCCCAGTTAAGCACCTGGTATAGTTTGTCAGTGTGCAGAAACTATGTAAATTGCACCAGTGTTGTGTGTGTTCAGGCTCTAACTAATTTAGCATCTAGAATCCTAATTAGACTGCAGGAATGGGGAGAGGCAACTTTGCATGCAAAACTTTAAGTCTAGATATACAATAATGTCTGCCCCTAATATGCTTCAGTAGGGAGCCTTCAGCTAATTAATTGTAGGTTATATTTGTTGGGTTGTATATTCTTTCTTTGATCTTGCTAGCTTGGAATTTGTTTTTATTTTATTTGGGATGTTGATTATTAAGAACAAGCATTACAGAAAATGTTCTCCCCATCTTTGACAAAATCCAAAATTTACTAAAATAAGTCATTCTTGGGGATTGAATCCTGCGTTTTTTTTAAACGGAATGTGAAAGCTTGAGTACATAAACTGTTTATAGAATTCAAATATATAAATGAGTTTTTAATTTCACATTAGCATCTGGCTTGGTGCTGTTTTCTGTTACCTAGCAAGGGCTATCTGTGAATCAGAAGCAAGCTTGCTTTTCTGTATATTAGAATGCAATTACATGTTCATAGGTACAGTATCTGAACAGAAGGGCTAAGTGCCTAGTTGCTCATTACTAAATGTTTAGGTACCAGCAATTCAGTAACACTGTAGGTACTGTTCTTTCATTCTGCTGTGATAATCTGATTCTTTTTCTTTGACAATGACAAAAGATCCTGATGTAACCACATGTTGAACTTTAAAAACTTATCAGTAAAAGCTCCACAGCTGAATTTGCATTATTTATACCTTTTGGCTAAAGATTCTCCTCCTACAGGTCTAGCTTCAGATTGCAGCTAAATGGAACAGGCTGCAGGTCAGGATATGCTGCTGTGCAGACATGACTTAAAGCTCCCCCTGCCCCCATGCTCTATCTAGGGCTGGTCCCCATGTTGGGTATGGCTTTCTCTGTATAGTTAGGCATTCTTACCATGGCCTCTTTCTCTTATTATTCTGGGTATAAAATATCAACTCCTCTCCAACAAAAGATCATTGTCTACTGTAACTATTTGTTTAGGGGACCCACCTGGTGTCTGAGTCATCTTCTGCTTGTAGTGTGAATTCACAAAAAAAAAAAAAAGACTTGCACTGTGCTAAAGGATATATTCTGTATACTTTGCCTTGATTGTGAAAAGGTAATTTGCTAAGATTGGAAAATAGCTAGTACCTAAAAAAGAAGAGAAGGGAGGGGGAACCTGGGAATCTTTGGTCTCATAGCCTTGAACCTGAAAACCTTCTACAGGGCATGTTTAATAGACTGTCTTGAACAGTTCTTTCCAGGCACAGTTTAAAACCTTCACGCATGTTTCTCTTTAAATTGTAGTTTTCAGGTGCAACCTCCCAGCCAGAGCAGCCTATCAGGTTGTTGCTTTGCCAAAAGTAAGTGTCAGTTTTCTTTTATAAATATTCTTTGTTTTTTGCAGATAAAGGATTTTTGTTTCTGGCTAATTTCTGTCCATGTGGTGTGAACAGTGCAAGTCCTGGCCTAGTCATAATAGTGATTACGCATGCGTAGGATGGCTGGAGGTTAGAAGTCTCTGGAACATCTAAACTTCTGACCTTGATGGGAACTCAGGCATGTGCAGTTGAAGCTTTGTTATATAACCAAAGAGAGGGAACTTTATGTTAATAAGTTATGAAGATATAATGAATATGAGTGGTCCAAGAAAATGATACTGTTGAGTGACATTGATTGAGATGTGCAAGCAGTGATTGGACCCCATGATATGACTGGCTGTATGAACTGAATCTGAGAGCCTGAGAGTTTTGCGTGGTGTTGAACCTGTTGGAGAGGCTGGGAAGGCTGGGAGTGCGGGCGGGTGCCGCGTGGACACTGCAATTCTCACCTGAGATGCTCACCTTCATTTCCCCATCAGACGCGTAAAGTATCACCCTGCCCTTTAGAGGTCTCCAAGTACTCCACTTGTGGAGGAATGGGTAGAAATCCTCTGCCTGGCAGGGATCTGACAGTAGGCGGCCCCGCAGCCTGGGTGTCAGTGTTCTTGGCTGCCACCGCTGGTGACAGGCCGGCATGGTGCTCTGTACATATTTGTATATAGCATTCTGTTAAGTGGTTGTTAACTAGTTCATGTTGCTATGATTATTGTCATTTTTGGCTTGTAATACAGATTGCTCATTAACCCTTACTTTGATGTTTGTATTCATTAATAGTAGTGGGGCTGCGCCACAGGTCAATACTCTGAGGGATTAACCCTTTCAGGTGCAAGCGACTCATAGACCCCTGGCACAGTAGAGGTCTAACAAACCTCTGCCCCTGTAATTACCATAGCCCTTGTCCCAGGCCAGTCTTCAGTGGGGCTTCCTCTTTAGTGGCATTGTTTTTTTTGTATTTCTTCAATTCTTATTTCTGAGCACACTGAAAGTTGATGAAGTAGGACTAGCAGGAACATGTTCCTCAGGGAATAAGGGATCATTATATGTAAGAGTATAAAAGTAAACTTAATACTCAACATCACTGGAAAAAAAAATATTAATAGAATGGATTTTGTATTTTTCCTAGGTGCTTTTTCCATAGTGTCATGGGGGTGTTTTTTGGGCTAGCATAAGTGAAACACAAATATTTGGGCTTCTGGATCTTAACTTCATTACGATTTCTCTCAACACTTCCCACAGGATGCACGAGTGGAGATCGAAGCTGTTGCTGTCCAGGGGCCTCTCCAAGATGCATCAGCATGACTATAAATACAATATTCTAACACTCCAGTAATGGTGTATGGTTTAACACTTTCTTTTAGGCCCTGATCCTGCAATTGGCTGCAGGCATGTACATCCCACTGAGCTACATGGCAGTGTGGGGATGTAACCACATAGCCAGCTGCAGGATTGAAGTCTTGTATTCTCTGAAACCTCAAATTTATAATGTCTTGGCATGTAGACTGCCAGCCCATGGGGCTGCTGAAATTAGCAGGCTATGGTGGCTTCAGGGTATGCCTGAATTAATTGCAGGACTGGGCTCTTAGTTTGTAGTGGTGACTGGGTATCATTACAGTTCCCAAATGTTGATTTGGGTGAGAATCTTATATTTACCGAACTTGATATGCCAGCTGACAATTTTCAGGTTACCACCATACTATTCATTCTCCAGGACACTAAAGCTTAGAGTGTTAGCATGATTTGTAACAGACTTGACTGACTTTAAGTCATTCTTATGGAGGGAACAAATTAAAAAAAAAACCCTTTCTAGAGGGGAAAAATATGCTATAGCCTTAGGGTGAAAATGTTTGTATTTGAGGATTCACTGTATTGGCTTTTAAACATTTTTAGAATACTTTAAATATATTGATTTAGATTCTGATATATTGTATTGCATCTGATTTAACCTGAAAGTGATTATTTATACTACTAATTTTGGTGGGAAGAATATCTTGTTACCCAATTTTCTGTGAACATGTAACTCTTGTAAAGCAATTGAGAATTAATGTTCTCTTTTCAAGCTTTTTTTTCCTAGTGTCAAGTATCTAAAGCCTAGAAACACAACTTTGAATTATTGAATCTTTTTAATTTAAAGTATCTGGACATTCTAACTTTAGTAAAATAAAATGGAACTAAATAAAATATGCTAGTATTTTGGGGAACAAACTTGTGTTTGAGGGTTTTTTATGTATTGTAAACAGGTGCTTAGATCAGTCTCGTTAAAGTGACAATACAGCAGTTACTTTTAGAGGAGAAATAAAATAGGGTAACCCTAGGACAATGGCAGAGATCTCGTATAACTAAATGTTTCTCGTGTACAGTCAGAATTTTCATTGTCTTTTTGGGAGTGGATGAAAATAATTCAATGTGACACAGAATTTTCTTAGGTTCCATGTCTCCTGCTGTGCTTTTGCTATAGTTTAGTTTGAAGAACTCAAATTGCTCAGTTGTTTTGGTGGGTAGGGGCACTGAATGGGGAAGGAGAGTTTAAATAGATTCATAGAATGTAGGCTGGCAGGGACCTCGGAAGATCATTGGGTCCAGCCCCCCTGCACCAAGCAGGAAAGCAAGGTGACCATCTAGCCTCTTGAAGATTTCCAGGGTAGGCGATTGCACCGCCTCTGGAGAGAGCTTATTCCACAGTCTGGACACCCCAGCCATGAAGAATTTTTTCCTAATGTTGAGCTTGAAACGGTCCTCTAGGAATCTGTGACCATTGCTCCTGGTTTTCCCCAAGGGTGCCCTGGTGCACAGTTGCTCACCAAGCCCTTGAAGTACACCCCTGATGTAGCAGTAAGCTGCTACCAAGTCCCTTGTCAGCCTTCTCTTTAGGCTGATGAGTCCCAGGTCCCTCAGTCTTACCTCATATGGCTTGCCGTGCATGTCTCTGCTCATACAGGTGGCCCTTCCTTGGAATCTCTTGAGCTTTTCCACCTCCTTGTTGAAGCGTGACACAGGACTAGATGCAGTACTCCATCTGCGGTCTCACCAATGCCAAGTAGATAGGAAGAATCACTTCCTTGGTTTTGCTGGAGATGTATCGATTGATCCACGGCAGAGTATTATTTGCAGGGCAGCAGCCCTCATGGGCTAGGGGGTCTGGATGGCAGATGAGTCCCTCAGTGCCCCACAGGGGGGAGTCCCCCACCACCAGCACTTTGCACCTCCTCTTCGGGATGGCAGCACACTGCTTACTGTCCTTCTCCTCCTCCGGTGTCACCCTCGGAGCCTCCTCATGCATGGAGAGGGGGGTGTACCTGTTGTTCAGTGCCAGGGGAGGAGCAGCCCTGGCCCTGCATTTCCTGGAGCGCAAGGTGACTGTCTTCCAGGTCGCTCCAAGTGAGTCCTTTTGGTTAGCCAGCTCATTGGCCACCTTTACATAACCTATTCAAATAATCTGAATAGATTTTATATATTTACTACTGCAGTTAGGCCATATGTCTGCACTCACCACCTTACTAAAGAGAATAATGAATACTGTTTTAAAGGGCGGAACTCTTGTAAGATGCCCTAACCCAGCCTGTCACATATGTCAAAACCCAGCTTTGGTATAGATGAACAGCGAGCTAAAAAAGCAACTTTGCCTATTCTTGATCTTATTTTAAATGTTTATACTTCCTTCAGCAAAAGATGCATGTGGCAGAATATACATATAGAATTGGGTGGGCAAAATACAGCCTGCTGAGGGATTTTTGTCTGGCCTGCAGCAGGCCCCTCACTCCCACCTGGCCTGGATGCAGGGGGGCAACCTGGGCTGTAGCATGTGCATGGTGCAGCCATCCCTGGGTGCACAGCAGGGCTGGGGCAGCATGGTGGCTGGGCTTGTTTCCCAGCAGCCTTGGTGGCAGTTTCTTCCAGCTGCTGCAGCCACTGGACCTGGGCCTGCTGCCCTGTACCCACTGCTGGGGTGGGACCTATGTAGGCAGTGTGCTTGGCTGGGCAGGTGTGGAGTGGTGTCAGGAAGCGAGACAAACAGATGGGGCCAGAGAGACCCCGCAATCTTTGGGTAGTGACAGCTCGGGCTGGGGCCCGGGGCAGAAGCATGATCTCCACCACGCAGCCCTGTCACGAGCTCAGGTTCTGCAAGCAGGGGCGTACAGGGAGTGGATCGCAGCTCAGCCCTGGCCCTGCACTGTTACCGCCCCAAGATCCTGGATGCAGCTCCCTGCCTGCTTACAGCCTCATCCCATCCATCTGGCTGTGTATCCTGCCTGTGTGGCTCCCAACCAATCTCTATGGCAGGGGTGGGCAAAATAAGGCCTGCAGGCCAGATTTGGCCCATCAGCCCATTCTACATGCCTGCGGGACCCCTAAAGAATTCAGAAAATTAATATTTATCTGCTCCTGGCTTCCTATCAAAGATGAGGCAGGGGAAGCTGGCAGGACTCAGCAAACCAGAAGCAAGGCCTGCCTAGGTCCCTGGGGCTGTCCTTGCCTCCCTGTGCCGGAGGGAGGTGAGTGGGGGGGGGGGGGGGGGGGGAGGAGACAGCGGAGGGCCATGGATGATCTCCCTAGTCCTCAGGGCCAGGTTGGGCTGAGCCAGCTCCTTCTGAATCCTGCAATCCAGCCATGCAGTCAGGATCCTCATGGTGCTGGAGCAGCTGGCAGCAAAGCAGGGAAATGGCAGCTACAGGCATAGGGAGTAGGAGTGAGCCGGTGTGCAGTGCTACCCGTGGGTTGAGGAATGTTGATCTAGAAGAATGGTTGAAAACTGACTTAGAAGTAAGGTTGGTACCAGGGTCCTGTGCTCCTGCCACCCTGCTCTGGGCCCTGCTGGCACTGGCCCTGTGCTCCTGTCCAGCTGTTGCTGCACTCCCCTGCATCCACTCCTGCCTGCCTGCCTGCAGCTGCCATTAGCTTACTTTCTTGCTTGCTGCCGGCCACTCCAACACCACGTGGCTCCTAGCCGCGTGTCCTCGGGAACATGGGGCCCACGCTGGTATCCTGGGGCCAGAAGTGGGAGGGTGTGTGTGTGTGTGTGTGTTCATAGTGCGAGTCCCACATGCATATCCCACCAACACATGCACCCACACCCCCCCTCACACTGCCATATACACAGACCCCCACACCCCCTCACACACGCCAGCTATCCTCCCCTCCCATACACAGCCCCCCCACAAACCCCATACCCTCCCACACCCCACATATCCACACCCATATGCTCGCCACACCTATCCCCTCCAGAAGTCCTCCCACACACATCCCTCCCTGCACACCCACAGCTCCCCACAAACCTATACCCCCACAATATACAAGCGTAAGACTTCATTTTAAGCTATTGTGAAATCACCTCTGTGTACACTACACAAATGCATATAGATCGGGACAAAAATGATTTTTGAAATCAAATTAATGACTGTTGTAGATGTTTGTTTTTTAGAATATTGTTTGGTATTTTTCTGGTTCCATAATGGCAAAACCCTTTGCTGAAAGGAGTACTTGCGGGGGGCAAGGGGAGGGACTTCTGGTGGCAAAGGTCAGAGGTTGGGGGTGGGACTTCCAGTCACAAGATGGTGACTAGGGGCAGGACACCTTTCAAGGGGTGAGGCTATCCATGTGGCCCTTGACAGCTTGCCAAAACTTGGTAAGTGGCCCTCTGCCCAAAATAATTCCCTGCCCTGATTCATGGAGATCCTGGGATTGCAAAGCAGTGTCAGCTGGGGTTGGGGCAGAGCTGTGATCTGCTGCCTGAACATGCCTGTGACGTGGAGGGAGCAGATTGCAGCTGTTCCCCGGGCCCTGGCCCCACGCTGTCACTGCCCCATAATACTGGGGTCTCCATGGAAACCAGCCATGATCTGCACAGGTGGGGCATGCAGCTAAGTGGATGGTAGGGTCCAGGATCTTGGGGCAGCGACAGCTTGGGGGCAGGGCCTGGAGCTGGGCTGCGATCCACTCCCTGCACACCCCTGTCCGTCAAACCCACACCTGCTGCAGTCATACAAGCAGTGGATCACAGCTCTGCACCGGGCCCTGCCCCTGCTCGGTCATTGCTCCATGATCCCAGCCTTGCCTGCTTGTCCTGCTCTTGAACACTGCTCCCCACCTGTCCATGGCTCCATCCCACATTGGGAGTTTTGGTGAGCTGTTGTGGGTAGGGGGTGCTGACCCAGCCCACGACAGCTCAGCAAAACTCCCTGTGTGGCCCACGGAATTGCCCACTCCTGCTCTATATTATAGAGTACAGGAGATGTACTTCATGCTTTTCTTTTACTTGTCAGCAAGAGATACATGTAGCATAAAGAACTCCCCAGTCCATCCGTTACAATGTGCATCAGTGTTGCTTGGGGGTAAAGCCAATAAGATGGTATCTGAATAGAGAGTTGCTCATTCTTTCAAACAAGGCCTGGTCCATTCAAGTTGGCACTAGCCTTTCTGCTATTTTCAGGGAGTATAGGTCCTTACAGAATAAAGTTTGCTCATAAGAAACATCACACATCAGATATGTATGAAATGATGAATGTCTCTACAATCTCAGGTTTCCCCTCTCCTTTTCATTAAAACATTAGGTGCTGGCCCTGATTAAAGTCAGAGCATTAACTATTACAGCCCAAATAGTCTAGAAAGCCAAGCAGTACATTTTTGATACAAGCATGTCTATCTTCAAGTCTCTGTTTTGTGCTTCTATTGTTACCAGACGCCACCACCTAAAAGTCAATAGTATCTCCCTGGGACCAGTGGGAATCGCAGCTGAGAATTAAAAAAAACAACAAACAAAAAACAAACAAACTTGTTTACCTGATAGGGGGCTCATTTACATGAGACACTTTACTGCACAGCAAACCAATTTGCTGCGCAGTAAAGTGTCATTGTCTACAAATATGTGGCAATCAGAGTGCAGTAGACTAATTTACTGCACTGCCAGATAGTCTGATCAGATACAAATAGTATCTGGCAGTTAAACGCACACATAGACAGAAACGTCAGGATTAGTTTACTTCCAGTCCCTATTGTTTTTGCCTATATGTAGCTACTGTAGAAATTGTAATCCAACAATTAGACTGTTGGTGTTTAAGGAAGTGAGGTACAAATTCATCTTCAGCTTTCATAGATTTCATAGACGTTGATTAGGGGCTGGAAGGGACCTCACAAGATCATCAAGTCCAGCGCCCCCACCATAGGCAGGAAGTCTGCTGGGGTCAAATGATCCCAGTGAGATATGCATCCAAATGTCTTTTCAATGAGTCCAAAGTAGGTGCTTGCACCACCTCTGTGGGGAGTTTGTTTCAGATCCTAGACATTCGGACTGTAAAGAAGTTTTTTCTTATGTCCAGTCTAAATCAGCCTTCCAGAAGTTTGTGGTGTTAGTCCTAGTTATCCCTTGGGGAGCCCTGGTGAACAACTGTTCTCCCAGATCCTGGTGCATCCCCCTTATATACTTACAGGCTGCCACCAAGTGCCCCCTGAGCCTTTTCTTCTCCAGGCTGAAGAGTCCCATGTCCCTCAGCCTCTCCTCATACAGCTTGCTCTCTTGGCCTTTGATCATGCAGGTAGCTCTCCTTTGGATCTCTCAATCTTATCCATGTCCCTCCTGAAGTGGGGGAACCAAAACTGGACCCTGTTTTTGCTTCAGATGCATAGGTAGATGCATACCAGAGTTTGATTTGCTTTTTCTGGCTATGGGTTGCATTGGTGGCTCATGTTCAACTTGTGGTCGATCTCTTTCAAATTCTCCCCCAAGTCTCTTTCGATCGTGGTGCTAGTGAGTGGAACACTGCCGAGCCTATAAGTATGATGCTGTTTTTTCCTCCCAAGGTGGAACACTCTACACTTCTCTACGTTAAATGCCATCAGGTTTTGGTTCACCCACCTTGTGAGCCTGTCCAGGTCAGCCTGTATCCCCAGCCTTCCCCCATAGTTTAGTGTCATCTGCAAACTTTTCCAGTCCACATCCGATGCCCAAATCCAGATCATTTATGAAGATACTGAAGAGTACTGGCCTGAGTACTGAGCCCTGAGGGATACCACTGGTCACCCTGCGTCAAGTTGATTTGCTCCCATCAACTAATACTCTTTGGGTCTGACCCCAGAGCTAGTTACCCAGTTCTCAGACTGTGAGATGGTCGAGGCTGCAAGTTCTCCAGCTTAGGCATGAGGACATTGTGGGAGACCAAGTCATGGAACAAAAAAAAAATTAAAGCCAAATGCAGCTCTAGGTATTTATGATTGTAACAGGTCGCCCTCCCCAGCGCCATCTTCCCTGTTATCCACGCCTTACGTGGGGTGCCCTTGAAGTCCCCTTTAAGGTTCTTGTGTCCCACTCTCTACTCTCCTGCCACGTCTTGATGGAAATTATTATACTGATGTTCTTGTAAGTGGGAGACTGCCTATTGTATTTCGTATGCCGGGGTCTTCCGCCTCCACTGACCTTCACCCCCATCTTTCTCTAGCTAGGCCTCCCTGTCTAAACCCACTAAACAGGGTTCAACTCTGAGGCACTACCCTTGTCTTGAGGCTTGTGGCCCTCCTTTCTCCTCCAATCTGAAGCCTGGCCTAGAGGCCTGGCCACTGGCCCCACAAGTTCAAGGCCAGGGAATGGCCCTGATCTCACACTGTCCCAGTCCAAAAAAACCCCCAAAATCACACCTCAGGTGCACCAGACCACTCTGGCCTTTTAGGATCGCACCCTCTGGCGCTGGGGTCTGTACACCCTAAAATCCTGTGCCCACACTGGCACCAGGGCCAGTGCACCCCAAATCCTGTGCTCACACTGGTGCCGAGTCCCCACGCTGTAGTGGGGTCCCAATGAGGCCTCCTCCTTCCCCAATAGCCTCGCCCAAACCACCGGTCTTATTCAATAACAAAAAAAAATATGAACAGTCCTGTCCATGGGCAATAACCACCACCAAGAGAAAATGTGATTACAGAAGGCAGCCGGCGTACATTTACACAGGGGTTCGTGCTTCAGCTCCCCACCATCAGCTACAGTCCTTCTGGGGTTGCTAGTCTCTCAGGGGTCCTCCGTAGTTCCCTTCCTCAAGCTTTTGGACTGCTTACCAAGCCTCCCCGTGGAGCTCTGGGACGCACTCCTTCCCCTTTGGCTGTGGGCCCCTACTGTTGCCCAGCCCAGGGTTTTTATAGTCCTGGCCTGCCCCCTTTTGGTCACCTGACTAGCTGGCCAGGCTCATCTTTTAACCCCACCTTACCTGCATGTTGTGCCCAGAAATTTCCAGCTTTAAAGGGGCTGACCTGTCTTCTGGTAACAGGGCTAGGGTTCCCTGTTACAATGACTCGCTGCTTTAGGCTCACTGTCTACAGCCTCGTGCCCTCCTGTGCTAACTCGCGCATCAGGCCCAGAGTGCACCTGTATGCACACTGTAAACAAGGTTGAGGTCGTGTAGCTTTAAAGAGGGAAAGAAAATCATTAGAGATGTAACTGCTAAGAACTTGCATCTTCAGGGGTATAAAAAATGTATTGGGTATTTTTATGTACTTGGTAAATGTAGCAGGATTTTTTATTGTAGCTGTGTTGGTCTAAGGACATAGGTAGGCAGGCTTCTTTGGGTAGATGTGATATCTTTTAAATTAGACCAACTGAGAAGTTGGAAAAAAGTTATTTGCAAGCTTTCGGGCACAAGCACCCTTCTTCAGGCATAGGGAGCCTCTGCTGTTCTGAGATCTCCAAGGAATAAAAGAAGTTAAAAGTGTGACAGGAGTTCAATGAGAATGTAAATAGGTGGAAATTAGGAAAACAATGGGTAGAGAAGGCAGGGAAGGGGGGGAAAGAGGGGGAAATAATGCCAAAGGTAAGCAAGGGAGACTGCTGTAGCTGAGTTTTCCAAGGCCTGTGAGGCAGTCTGTGAAAAAGTAAATAGATGAAAATTAGGAAGACAAAGGGTAGAGAAGGAGGGGAGGAATGGATAGGGGGTGTATATGCTAAGATCAGGCAGGTACCTGGTGAATCAGATGTCATGCAGGTTGTAATGTATCATAAATCCAATGTCTAATTGAGTCCATGATTTTTTGTATCCAGTAGATTTACAAAGTGAAGTTCGTAGGCTTGTCTACAAAAGATGTTTTGTAAGTTCCCTTTAAAGATTAGAACTGAGAGATCAGAGAGGGAGTGATTGTCTTGCAAGAAGTGGGTACCCATCCAAAGACAAAGAACATTTTGTCTTTGATGGATTCATATGAAAAATATCCAATTACCTGTGGGTGTTGAAGAAATAATCCAAATATTAGAGGTAACATTTCTACCTCTCAAAATGGGGTATCTGTGTAAAGCTTCTTGCAGGTTCCTAACTGCAATTTGTATCCTTGAAATTCAGTTAGGTAACGAAACAAATACATCAAATTACAACTAACAGGAATTCTTAAAAAAAAAAATCCAATCCCCCCAAAACTGATAGCCTTAAATGCATGTTTAAACCTCTTTATTGTGTAAAATTTGATTGCAACATACTTTCACATGGACTTCTTTCTCAAACAAAAACCATAAAAGTAAGAACACTTTACTTATGTTTTAATCTACAGCTCTTCAACATGAAAACAAGTACTGATAGATGCTTCTTAGGCCTCAGTCTTGTTTGATTTGAATTGCTCCTGTACTTAACGATAAGTACATGTGTAAGTACCATACGGGATTAGGACCCTTTTTGCGCACAATATTAACTTGCAATTCAGTTTCACAGGCAGCTATAACAGTAAGTTACCATTTCAACTTTGGTTCAATCACATTTTAGCTACTTAAAATAAAAAAGAACAAAACAAACATTAACTTTTATTTTAAAGATGCTTTACTTTCACATCTCTCTCCTACAATGCATTCTTATTTAGTAATGTTTCTCCCCTAACTTGTTTTAACATTTAGGGAATTTTACTATTTAGACATTAAATGCAACACCTACAATTTAGCTTCAGAAAAATTACAGTCCCCCTGGAAAAACACGCTATTTACTTTCCCTGCTGCTTCAGCCATAAGCATCGAGACTGAGAGCACCTCACCCTTCTTAAAATATGAAATATCTGCATCTAGTTAAACTGCTTGCTCATTACTTCTCTAAGCATGTAACACTTTTACTGGGTGCATCTACACAAGATGCTGACTGTGCAGTAGCTTAATAATACTGCACAGTAGTGCATCACAGCACACAGTAGTAATACACTACTACACGGTATTATTAGGCTACTGTACAGTAGCATCACTTAAAAACATTCACCAGCACTACTGTGTCGTAATTTGGGTTACTGCACATTTATTTAGTACTTGTTAATACAAGTACTAAATAAATACGTAGTAACGACTGCGCAGCAGCATCTCGCGTAGACATGTTCACTGTGTGCTTACTCTCATGCACAAGGGGCTCGTAACTTAGCTGCTGCTGTCTTCTTGACACACCTGCTGCTTTGATATACTATTAGCACAGGCTTTGGAATCCTTCAATATATAATTATTAATTTTGTGCCACTACTGGATCTGTACATCAGAAAAGTTAGTAAGGGCAGCTTTTGTATTTCATTTCTGATCAGCATTCTAAAGTATTAATAGGCCCAAGAACCTCCAACTACACAAGTTAAGTCAAAGGGGGAAATTCACCATGTGCATTGTTTGGTTTAAAATATGTTATAAAAGTTGCAAAATGTTATCTAAAATATCAACCAAGACAGCTGTTTCATCTATCAGACTGCAGTTAAACACAGAACCTCTCAAATAGCTGTGATTTGAAAAAGAATATAGACTGCAAATAGAATGAGGTATACAAATCAGAAACTGATAGGTGACCTTAATTAACATTTAAGAAATACCATCATCTATTTCTTAACGGTTTACTCAGAAGACTGTAAGAAAACACCACACTCATATGGCCAGAGATAACTAGAGTAAAAGGCTAAAAAGGCAAAGGATATAAGTTTAAATGTTCAACACAGATCAAAGTTGTGTGCTTGTGCAGTAATACAGAATTTGGCTCTTGCTGTTTGTGTAAGTCATGGGTATATTTTTCTAAGTTGTGTGAATTCCTTCAAAAAAAGGGAGCCAATAACCCTAAAACCAGTGCTCAGCCATTGTGGAAAAAACTTTACGTTTCCTTCTGGACTGCAGCCTTCTGATTTCTTATGCTGGAATCTTGTAAACAAAAACCCAAGTAGAAAGCAAGGCAGGGTGGCACCTTAGGGCCCTGACAGATGTTAACCTGTTAATCACATCATAAATAGTAACAGTACCACATCTTAAAGCCAATTTATGGTGTGGTAATATAGTCAATGCTCCACAAATATGTTCAACATATTGTGTGCCACATTTTTTTGGCTGGTGTATAACTCCTTAAATTGAATGTGTGGCATGCTGGGGCTGTCCCATGCTGACTCCTGATGCTCAGCTGAGGTTCAGGGTCTGGCATGGAGCCGTCCCAGGATCCAGGACCCAGCCACCTCTGCCTGAGCCCTGGAGACAGACTGGGTGGGGAGAAATCCCCTCAGTGTCAGGTTCAGGGCACCTTGGACCTTCACAAAGTGGGTGTGCCCACTGAGAGTCTAAAGACTGACTCATTCAGAAGGGCATATGCTTTTGTAAAGTATGCCCTTCCCTACCTTCTGCCTGATTTCAGACTCAGATAGCTAACTACCTCTCTAATCATAAGAACCCCCCCAGATATAATGAGAACCTTCTCCATGGCCATTACTAGTACAAATAACCTATCAAATTCATTAGGCAAGGCACTCTCAAGTCTGTTTCCAAGGAAATTGTTTGAAATCTTCACCATTAACTTCAACCCAGGGAGAATTCTTTAATGTGTAGTAAAGAAAGTTAAGATAAATATATAATCACTTCTAGAAGCGTAACACTATCAGAAAAATGGAGCTAAGAAATTACACACTGTTGGAACAAGGAATTTACTAGTTTATGTACATCACTAGTTATAATTTTATTATAAAAACTGCACAGTGACTATAACTGTTAGTTAATCTGCTGTAATATTTGCTTTAGTAATCAGTAATCACTTTTGTACTCTTTTAGGTGGGCCAAAGCGTAAGCGCATAAAATATCAGAGAGATTTAAAAATACTTTTTCTCCTCACTCCATTTCAATAATCATGTATATATACTGCTTATATCATGCATACATGCTGATTTTTCCTTAACAACACTTAACAAATGAGAGGCAGCTGTGGACATTTTATCTTGGAAGTGAACGCTCTATGTATTCTGTAAAGTGTCTGCCACATATACCCAAATCCTCGCACACAGGAACTCTGAGGTCTGAATCCCACGTATGCTTGCAGGTTTGGGCAATTTAATACACAAGAATAGTGTGAAGAATCAGAAATGTGCTTAAGCTTCATATCTCAATCTAGCACCAACATTAAAAAATAAAAATCCTGTGCTATATTATTTGCATCCTATATACTACTAATTCAGTCACGATGGCTGAACCCCTCACATTTTAAGTTTGATTTTTTTTTCCAGGTTAAAAAAATAACTTAAATGAAAACTAAGCAGTAAATTGTTTTGTTTTCTAAAAAGAAAAAAAAAAATCAATTGTTAGTGTGCAGAAGGCACTCTATGGCAGATAAATGAAAGTTTACATCCTTGTGGAAGCCTTGGCAATTTGACTTTGGAGAAAGAATCCTTATGTTTTCCAGTGCCTCTTGTTAATATTTGTGTCAAAGTCCATAAAAGCGTTTTTACAATCCTGATATTCTCCAAAAGCCATAACATTAAAGAATGTTGATTTCATCAGTTGAATAGGCCCAAGAAGAAGTCCATAAAGACATGACTCCTATTCCTCATTATTAGTTGCCTCTGAAATATACATGTATAAAAAAAGGTTAATTCATGATCTATGCCATGTTAAGAGTTATTTTAAAAGTGCACTCAATGAAACAGACCCTTTAATACGGTATGTCCTGAAGAGGTTTTCTATTCCTGTGCTAATATCCAGGTCCCTCAAAGACCATGGACAGATGCTATATTTGTAGAACTAAAAAAGTTGAGCAGACAGTGCTCACTGTGACACTTAAAAAAATGGTGAAAGCACCACAAAAACATTCCTGATGAAATGGGAACTTCTCTTAGTGCTACCTATTATAGTGTCACATGCAATGTCTGTATGGTGCACCATAATGTGACTGAGGGCATGGGGATGTCTTTCTATCCCCCAGCATCCCACAGTGCCCTGCTCTCCACTCCTTTCCCCACTTCCTCTGCCCAAAGGAGGGAGGAAGAAAAGAGTAGGGTGGACAGTTGATGAATGCTGTCTGGGTGCTCAGCTGTCACCAAAGCTGGAGAGCAGAAATCCCTCCAGCCTCTCTGCCTCCGATTTCCTGATTCTGGCAAAGGAGCAAATTTTAGAACAAGTTTGCACACCTATGGCCGCATCCAGACAAGTGCAGACATCTGCCACACACCGCACATACAGGCATTCTCCATGCTGGTACGTTGCAGTGCAGGGTTGGTTTGTTTGGCTTTTTTTTTTAAATACCCACGCCAGAAAAAAGCAGGGTGGTGCACATGGTGGCAGTGTGCACCACCCAACGCTGGAGCCTGGCCAGCCAGAGCCACACTGGCTCCCAGCCAGGCTTCCCTCTTTAGCTGCAGCCCTGAGAGGCCCCCATGTAAGGCTGATAAGGCAAGCAGTTACTGGCCCCAGTGTCCCCTATTCCACCTGGGGTAACCTGATGCGTGCTAGAGCACGAGTGGCACAGGCTTTTCCCAGGGACAAGTAGCAGTGACATAAGGTGTGCTGCTGCCACTTGTCCCCAGGGAAACAAATGTCCGCACTCGTTTGGATGTGCCCTATGTTGCAAACCCCTACTCCAGAGCTTGAAGCATATATGAGTGACTAGCTCACAGCGCTTACCTGGGCTCCTGAGGCTATTCTCTATTAAACTGAAAGGAGATTGGGGGGGAAAAAATCCTGGACACTATCCAGTAAGTACTCAATAATGGCAGCACGCTGAAAACAGGAGAAATAGACTTGTCCTTTTCTGCATGATCAGATGTAGATTTCAAAGACGATTAACATTACCTAGAATGTTGTTTTGGGTGCTAGAATTTCCACTTACAATAAAATCATTACACAATCTCAGTTTTTGTTTTATTCACTTGTTTCACTGTAGGTCTCTCTGCCTCAAGAATGGAGGGAGAAACCCTGCCACAATAGTTCAAACAGCAACAAACAGAATGAAAGATACTACTCTGTAAAATCATGGCAGCCCCATTTTTATTCTAATTAATAGACTAAAAATGAAGCTAGCTCAGAAACCGAGACAAGACTTTGTTTCTACTGGACAAAGTAATATAGCCACACTAATGATTAGCCTGAGCAGCAGGTTTTCTACAGGACATTACATTGCACTGTGTTGACAAAACTTTAGGTGTCAAAGAAAGCACTGTGACTGGGGCGTATGTCCAAAATTGAAATCCTCAAAGCTCTGCTCAACTCTTGTCTAATGCTGGATAACCTAGGGTCTTTAAGAGCCTATGTTTCTACCACTAAAATTCTGTAATCAATTAAGAGTCAGCTGGTGGGCTTGGCCAACCCTATTAAAGGCTTGACACTGCTGAGCAGGTAGGGACCTGACTTGATCAAGATTCACAAACTAGGTATTTAGGGTTGTTGGCTGTAGCCGTTTTGGTCTAAGGACATAGGCAGACAAGGTTCTTTGGGTAGATGAGATATTTTTTATTAGACCAACAAATAGTTGGAAAAAAATGTTCTTTGCAAGTTTTCAGGCACAAACACCCTTCTTCAGGCATAGGGAGAGCCTGCTGGTGTCTTATGTGCTCTCCTGGGCAGAAAAGAAGCCAATATGCAAAATGGAGGTCTGTGAAAATGCAAGTGTGTGGCAGTGAGGATCAAACTAGGTATTTTGCACTTACATTGCCCGCATACCCTGATCTGCTGGATGTTGGGATGATATAGTTGAGGACAGTCCTACTTTGACCCAGGGGTTGTAGTAGATGACCTCCTGAGGTCCTAATTTTCTATGATTTTATGTTCTCACAGCACATGTACCACATTTCCCCCCTGCACAAAGTAATGCCAGAGGAAGTTGCGGAGTTCAAAGGTCAGCAGCACATGTAGTCAGATACAGGAGAAAAGAACCTACATTGCCTATCTCCCAAATGAGTGCTCTACCAGCAGACTTTAGGACATCATGGGGCAGAGCTTCCGTTCCAGCAAAGTTGTTTCATTTTGCATGGACTAGAGGGCAAATGAGCCAAACTCCATAGGCCAGTCTTTGGAGCACTCATCTAGAAAGGGGAATCCTGGGTTTCAGTGCTTGCTCCAATATTCGCTGGACAAAGGAGAGATGATGGTAACAGGGTCTCTCTCCCTTCCACTTTCCCATTTCTCCCCCCCAGCCCCCTGCCCTCCCCTACATGTTTTGAAATCAATGGGAGTTAGGTGTCTAAGTGGATTTCAGGGTTCCACTGGCCATCTATCTGCACCTTTAGGCTTCCCAGTATCCTTAACAATGTGGCACTAAGTGATTGGCTTTTAGAGTTATACCTCCATACAGTGTACAATGAAGGAAAATAAAAATCTGTAATGTAATTTTAAATTCTTCTGGAGCATGGGTGCTACCCTCCATCCCATACCTATTTGTTTTTAAACACTATTCAGCCCATGCTTTCTTCTGCCTACAACATGATTGCATTGGCTGTGGGATCAGCAATAGTCTCAGCACAGTTGCTGAGTTCAGTTGCTAATGAAAAAAGTGTGATGAATAAATCAGCCCAGAAAGGAAATCCCAGAGCAGTGAGACTGAGTATTAATTCATGAGAACTCGTCTGACAAATAGTAATTAGGGGATCAAGATCTTAACAAAGCAGCTAATCTACCAGGACTGTGCATTTAGAGCTTAGCATTTCTGACAAATAGGGAAAGATTTAGCTTTTATAGGAATGTGACAGAAATAACATCCAGATAGAAAGCACAACTTACCCTTTATCACTACCAAAAACTCCCCATGAAACACACCACTTAGGGTAAATATGCCTCCAATTATAATGAATGTTAAGAAGGTAGTGGCTGGAAACTGATAATGAAAAGTGTGTTCGTCAACAATGGTACAGCTTTTCAACTCCGAAAGGCTAGAACACATGGTCCTTCACTCCTCTGTCAACATACCTATCTCTGTTGCTGCTGTAACATCCAAAGCTTCTCCTGTTTCTTCTTCTTTTGTTTCATTCCCCTCACTTACTATCTCACTGTGCATCTCAGTTTCCACTTTTTCTCCCGTCTCACCTGGGAACAGTAACCATGGAAATCAAATTAGGATACATTTAAACAGTATTAAGTGCCCTAGCTCTTTTCTGCATGATTGATCTGGTTTTGTCAGGTCTTCTGTATCACTTATAAAAGTGGAAAAACACTGAAAACTGAATCAATCAATAGGTAAGAGATTCCAATGCAGCTTCCAGTTCTATAGGTACATGCATGGTCTATACCCATAAAATGTTGTACTTGTCCACACTCTGAACTGAAGCCTGATTTTATATTTAATAATTATAGATGTGTATTTTATGTTTAAACATTTTATTACAAACACCTGTAAATACATTGCTATCAATGTCACATATATCTGAACATAAGGTGACAGAACACATACAAAGAAAAACACTGAAGTCTAAATTTGCAAGAAGTCATCTCTTCTATCTGTAAGCTTGAATAAAATAAATGTAAAAACTCTGTAAATAAATGGAAGAGTCTATCCATCATATAATGCCCAGAAAGAAATGCATAAAAATGAATAGCATACTGAGTATTATTGTCAGGACAAAAATGTTAAAGAGTCTGAACAGAAAAAAGAAAACAAATCCTGAATGGAGATGGAAGCAAGCTATAAATAGTCAAAATAACTCCCATGTATGTCCTTCAGGCAACTAACCAGTTTTTCAATTGCAACCATGTTCTTCTATATGGTCATGTTATAGGAAACAAAGCTCCATTTCCAGTAACATGTCATTATGCTTATAAATTCAAATTAAATTGAGCAAACCAAGCCAGATGGGCAAGACTGTACACATTTTGAAGGTGAAAGAACTTCCAGTCACATAGCGTTTTATGTAAACAAACCTATATTCTAAAAGAGAAATCACCATTTCATGTAAGAAAAATTGTACATAAAAGAGAGAGTACCCATAAGCTTGGACTGTCTGTGAGAGAGATTCCCATCATTCAAGAGTTAACATATTCTAGGGACTACCTGTGCCATTAATAGGTTGGCCATACGTCCTGGATTGGCCAGGACAGTCCCGGATTTTAGAGGGTCTCAGCATCCTGGCCATTGGAGAAAAATTGAAGAAAAAGTCCTAGATTGGCAGGAACCCACCCTCATGTACAGCTCCCGAGTCAGGAGCCCAGCACATACAGGCAGGTCCACACCAATCCAGGACTTTTTCTTCAATTTTCGCCAGGGAGCCCACCCAATGGGCTGCTCCCTGGTACACACCCCACTGGGCTGTGAATGGAGTTGCTTGTGCAGTAGCGTTACCAGGTCTTAAATATGAAATTATTGTATTGGAAGCTCAAATGATTGTATTTTCTGAAGTACTATCATACAATGAAAAAGTATGCAAATAAGTATGTGAATAAGTCGTCTTCTTGCTTACTTTATACTGCTCACTGTGACTCACCAGTGAGAGAGAAATGGGTCAAAGTTGAAGCACTTTTTTATTTTGGGGCAACAAGTCATAAGTAAATGCTAACAGTAAACCCAGAAGAGTGACTTGGGGTTTTGCATATGCTGCATCAGTTAACTGCCTCAAAAGTTATCATTCATTTTGAACACTTTTAATATTATCTCTTATATGTTGTACAAGGGATGGCACTATTGTATAATATGATAATTATTGTACATCTGGCAACGCTGTTGTGCAGTAGAGGGGAGATGTGTGCTTGGGGAGCCGCGGGGTTGGGTGTGTTTGTGTGTGCACTGTGTGCTCCTGCCCAGCCCCACTCCTGTGTGTGTGCACACATGCATGCCATGCTGTTCTGCCCGCCCTGCTCCCAGAAGCCATGGGGTGGTGTGGGAGGGACCCCGTTCCATATTTCCTTTCCTCATCCTGGATTTCCCTCAAATTATTATGGTCACCCTAGCCACTAAGCTGTACTTGAAACAGAGATCTTTTAACCTCTCCCTTTATCAGTAGGCATGTACAGTGCACAAAACTGCTGGTGGCAGTTCCTCTCACTCATGTCCTTCACCTAGCAACTGACACCTATTCTATGAAATCTGATTCCTAATGCAAATGGAACTCCTTAGATCAGGAGTCAGCAGCATGTGGCCCGTGGAAGTGGTGAGCTCCATCTTGAGCTGCAGCCAGCCAGTGGGGGGTTTTCCTTGTGGCTGGACTGGAAGCACCAGCCCACCTCAGACCCAATCTGGGTTGATCCAGCCAGTAACTAGGTCAGGGTGAGCAGGACATCAGCCCCAGTGCCATATATGAAGGATCACCAGAATCCCACCATACCAGAGTCTTGACTATGCCAGGAGGGGTAGCCCTGTACTGCCCTGCCCAGCCATGGGAGCACCCCTGCCCCCAGCAGTGCATCTAAGTGGCAGGGGGCAAGTGGAATTGTGCTTCCCCCCCCTGCAGGGAGTTTCTCACAGCAAGGCCAGCCCTGCACCCAGCAGCATATCTGGGGAGGAGAATGAATGGGGCTGCATGGGATGTTGTGCCAGACTCCCTTTCTCTGCTGTTGCCCCAGCTCTCTGCACAGGGAAGACAGCATCAGCTACAGGAGCAGGCAGCAGTAGCAGAAACAGCCATGTTCCCCAGGCAGAGAAGTCCACCCTCATCCCATGAGCCACTCATCCCATGGGGCAGGTAAGACTCTCCACTTTCCCACCCATCCCCACTCTGTTCTACAGTGGCAGCATATCACCCCCCTGCCCTGCCCTGGGAGTTGAATGAACTTGCTGTGCCTCTGGATCCAGCCTATTGCTGCAAAACCTTGCTGACTGCTGCCTTAGACAATACAAGACTGCTCAGCCAAAACTGACTACCAATGTGCAATGTCTGTGAAAGGATTAAAACTTAAAGACTGTTGA
>NW_005842282.1:1349463-1357628 GCF_000455745.1 Alligator sinensis | reverse complement strand
TTTCCCTTCCTTCTTGCAGCTGGCCAGTGGGAAGAGAAGAAAGAGACATAACAGCCATTACAGCATCTCCATATTTTTATCCTTGATAGAAAATTAGCTTTCTGGTTTAAGATACACACACCAATTTCAGAGGGCCAATTTTTGTGATATAAATGCATGTGATATGCAAATACATTTAGTCTGAAAAACACACCCTTATTTAAATGGAGCATATAAAGGAATGTTTAGCCTCCCTGGAAAACAAGGGGTGTAAAAGCAGGGAGTATGATCAACCACTGGTTATGCTGAGGTTTCTTACAGTTTTGACTTCTGGGTCTGAGGCTTTGCCAACCACACCATTCCATATACTCCTTTATATGAAATTTGTGGATTAAATTCTGCCCTCATACAACCCTGGATCGAAGTCAATGGGAACTGCACACATATTTCTGATGATAAACTTTGCCCTCCTAAATTTGCCAAAGCACTAATATTACCCTCAATTAATTGGTCCTCTTCATTAATTTGTACTTCCTTGGTGATTTCTATTACAGGGCTGAGATTTCCCTCCATTGGTCCCACATGTAGCAGCCCTATGTCCTCTGCTGGTACCCTGAGAAGTGACCCAATGCCCTCTGCTGGTGGTGCTGGTGATCCTGCTGGTGACAGCTCTATGACCTCCATTGCTCCTGCAGGAAGAAGGTCCATGCCTTTTTCCAGACTTGTAGACAGTCGACCATCATCCTCCACCAGTCCTTCAGGTGTTGGCCCAGTGCTCTCCCCAGATCCGGGATCTACTATTTTACTGCCCAAATCATTTTCTGGTGGTGTTGGAACCAAAGTTTCTGTTGCCTCTGCTGGGAAACTCTCATTTGTTTTTGATTCCTCAGAGATGACATCCACATCCTGGATTGGGTCTAGCTTTGTCTGGTCAGGTATAGTTTCATTTTCATCAGCAACTGGAGTGTTTTCATCTGGTGTCAGTTCTATTTATTGTACAATAAAAATGAGAAAAAGAAGACATGAATTATTAAATAAGATATTTAAATAGATCAGTTCTAGAACATGATAGCACCTGTGCAGATCAGATCACAATCCATAAACCAGTTGTTATTTTGGTAGAAGGATTACTCTTTGGCTAGCTCAAAAGAATAACGGAACTATCATAAAGGTGGTTCTACTATTATATCAACAATAATTTCTGGGGGTTTTTTTTACATGGAAAATATATTTTAGTAAGAGATACACACTTTTAACAAGTCATTCTACTATTGTTATTGACAGCAAGGCCCTAAACTAAAGGGGGAGCTATGACCAAATCAGACCTACCTGATAATTTCTAGTACAAAAATGTGGAGCCAGTGCTCTGAGACTTTTCTATCTTGAATGTGCATGGGTAGATCCTTAGGTTTACAAATGGACTGCCATTTTTTTAAGAACTTAAAAATTCTGCGAATAACTTTCCACTGCGAACAGATTACTAAATAAATAAAGCAATGGGTCTGAAAGTCACATGGAAACAGAGCAAAATGACTTCTAAACATCTGATATGATGGACACCCTACCATAGAACTTGAAAAAGTCACACAATAAGATACCAAATTAAGACCACTTGATCAGGCTGATTTAATAGCTTGGCAAATTAAATTTGACAAGAAATTGGATTTAAGCGTCTCACAAAAAACATGATGATGAAAAAAAGCCTTAGGGCTTATGAGGGAAATTTGTTAATATAATAATTACAAGATGCTGACAAATTGTATTTTCTGCTGAAATGATTATTGCAGTGATGAAAGCTGTCAGAAGAATTATGCAATAGTTTTTATACATGGAAGTAAATGGCTGAAGAATGTAATACGTCTTGTTTTTAACAAGTCTAGGTCTGCTTGCCTTTGAGATCAAGGATTTACCAAAGTGAATTTAAGGGAAAACAAACTTCTGTGAGGTCCAGAAGGAGAGACTATATTTCTAGAGATGCTCAGATAAAGCAAACCTTTAAGAGGGGTCACCAAGTCATTGGCTGAAATGCATATTGGGTTAAGACAGCTGACCCAAAGGAGTGGCAACAGTAGAGAACCAAAAGCAGCTACATATACTGAAAATAACTTTCCAAGCAGAATACATACAAAGAATGCTGCTCTCAGTCTATAAGAATTTGCCAGAAAAATTGGAAGTGGGCCAAGGACACTGAAGGCTAGGAGTTAAAATGTGCAAAGAGACTTAGGCCACGGTTGACCGGACAGCACCTATTTATTTGTATTCTTCAAGTACCGTGGGCCCTAAGGAGCACCTGGGCAACAGTCCCTACTGTGTGGGGCCAATGGGTGAAAGATACAACAGAATTCTTGGGACAACAAAGGCAAAAAAACAGGACAGGAGTGACACGAGGGTCAAAACATGAGAATGAGTGCTCCTGAGGGGGACACTGAGCAGAGCCCCCTGGGCCGTGCCCACCGGTCCTCAAAGGCATCCAAGGAACTGGTGGACGCTGCCCAGTGGTGCTCCATTTGGAGGCATGTGCGGATCAGTGAGAGGAAAGCAGGCCCTCAGTCCATGGGCACCTTCCCAGCCAGAGCCTCCTTCCTGGTCAAGTACAGGGCCCACTTGGACAGGACCAGGAGGAGGTTGACCAGGAGGCCCCAGGACTTGGTAGGGCCATGGATGGGGTGTCCAAAAATAAAGGTGGGGGGTAAAGTTCAACCAGAACCTCAGGAGGAGGTTCTGGAGGTAGAGGGGCTGCAGCCTGGCGCACTTGAGGGTCATGTGTGCCAGGGTCTCCCTCTGCCCACAAAAGGGGCAGGAGACCAGGGTATCCGCAAAGCTCACCACATACACGGCCATGGTGATGGCTCCATGGAGGAGCCACCAGCTGAGGTCCGCAGTGGCTCATGGGATGAGGGTGGAGTACACTCAGCCACTGGGGCTTGGTCCAGAGTCACCTTAGTTCACAGTCAAAAAGGCACCTAGTCATGGTAACGGTGTACGTGCCCATAAATTAAATTAAGAAGTAGCAAGTTAAGTGTCTCCATTCAAAGTAGGACATGCACGTGCCTTTTGGATGGGATTTCCACAGGCAGCATGCAAGGCAGGGGCAGGAAGAGACAGCAGATGCACCCAGTTTTTGCCCAACTGCCTAATAGTTAGAGGACTTGCCTAGGAAGTGGAAGACCTGGGCTCAAGGTCCTTCACAGCTTGAAGAAAGTTAGGACCCACATTTTCTACTACTGGAAAAGCATCATAATCACTAGTCTATGGGCTGGGCTAGACATCCTCCAGCCCTCTATTGAAGCCAAGAATACAAGACTCCTGGGGTCAGAAAACAAGCAACAGAGTCTAATTCTGTAGTTCCAGTGGGCAAAGGTGTTCCCATGGGAGAGAGTGAGATGTCAGTTCCAGCCCTTGGGACTGCTTATGTATTCTGAATTAAATAGTTATTGGATTTACAAGACAGATATTCACCACTTGTTAAAATCAGGCCTGTTTACGGTATCTCAGTTTGGCCACCAAAAGTGGAGCCACCCAAAATGAGCAGAGTTTTTTTTAAAATAGGACTGCTCCCTCCCAACAGCTGATGAGAAAAATCACAAATCTCCCCCAGCCAAGATTTGAATAACAATGATGCAAAACTCCCCTCTTTCATTTGAGTGGAAGGGGGGATGCCTTCCACTTCCAAAGGCTCTGTTCCCACATATTCAGTCTTCTGGAAACAGAACATTCTGCCTTTGCCACCATCCTCAAGCCCTACACGTGCTCATTGGAGGGCAATTCCTTTCTCCTTTATTTTTTATTGTTTTAGCTTTTTCTATACATCTTTTGCAATTTTATCCTCCTCAGAAATCATTTGGCCCTAAGGGCCCCCATGACATATTACACTCAAGACATGATTAACCAGTTAATCACATCTTGAGTTGTAACCTGGCCACACATTCCATCAATTAATGGAGCAATAACATGAAAAATAAGCCACAAACTTTTTCCACAAAATATGTATAACAAATTTGTGGCTGGTTCCTATGATGCCATTAAATGAATGTGTGGCCTGATGTGGCTGGGAGCCCTGCAACTGATCGGAGCTCCCAGCTACAGGGGCACACCGTGCACCTTCAATCCTGGGAGCCTGCAGGTCAGCTGATGGGTTCCCAGCCTCAGGAAGCTTGCTACATGCGGGTGCAGGGGGAGCCCAGGATTATCACCACAATCCCAGGTTCCCCCTACACTGACAATAAGATGTATTGTGTTCTGACACGTAATCCCACAATTATGCCTCCTGCTGCATGTAGCATGTCAAAAAGCACAATTGTGTGGATCGTGCATCAGATCCTATCATGCCTTTACCTACATGTCTGGCAGGGGCCTAAGAAATGGATAAAGAGTGAGCTTATTATATGGACCTGCAATCAGCATTTTATTGGAAACAATGAGCATTTTCAACAAAAGAAATAGTTTCAAGGATTCTTACTAGAAGTCCTCTCTAGTGTCTAGAGACCAACTGAACATACATTACAACCAATCCTCAATAGGTTTTATACAACATGTACAAAATAAGTATAGATTTTAGAGTGATGTCATGCCACATGCACCAATACTGCTAAAAAATATGTGTTCCATTGCCTTCTTCCAAAATAGGGTGGATTCTCTACTATAGAAGGAGACCTCCAATTTGTCAGTTTAATATCTCCATTCCCCAAAGAATGAACATCATATGCCTGTCAGCACTTTTAAAGTAATTAAAGTTACAGGCATTATAAATGCTAATCTTCAATGATGGCAGAAAATTTAGGTAGGTAGTTCCCACAACAATATGCCCATTAGCCGGTTTTCTGTTTAAGATCTTTATTATTGATCTATTGAAAGAGCCCCAAAATTCTGCACACTCTATTTTAGCCAAATTAAATATTTTTTTCCCATAAATTTAGAGAAGTCTTTCAAAATACCTTTTTCCTACTAAATGCAATCAGATGGCAAATAAAATATCTCCTGGTTAGTAAGATCCCCAATTTGTGCAACTATTTCCTTGTTTTTACATGTTGCAATGTATTATCACCATACCATTAAGTATTCATTATGCCTCACAACCTCTGCCAACAACACTCCTTGAAATGAAATGATTAAAATACCTCATATTCAATAATCTCAGTCTCCTTTACCCGCCCTTTCCTGCTCATGTACAAAAGCACTAATATCTGCAGTGAAACTGAAGAGGAATTTGGCCTTGGCATATTGACAAAATGAACCAAAACAACAGGTACACTATCAGGAACAAAACTTCTGATGAAATATTAAGTGTGCTCTTCTATACAGAGGTGTACTGGTTTAGACTGTTCCATCTAGCACTCTGAATTATAATAGCCCCTAATGAACCTGCTGTTAACTCCTCAGCTGTAAGGAATGAAATATTTTAAGACACAGAAGCTAAAGGATTAGTACATGCAGGAATTCTTTTTTCTACAGTCTGGAAAATAACTATATTGAAAATCTTTATAAGTGTATAATGACTAAAGTATTACATACATAATTAAAGGAAATAGGTAAAAAAATTAAATAAAACAAAAGGATGACAAACAGGCTTTTATATTAAATTTGTTTATAATTTATCCCAAGCTGCTGACGTGCATTATAATGCTTACATCAGAGAGCTCTGTAGGTTCGGCCTAGAGTCAGGGAGCCCCACAAAGAACGGTGCGAAAATTATGCTTCAGGCAGGCAAAATATCTTCCAAAGCTTCTCTGTGCATGATGGATGGTCCATTATCCATTTCCATCAATTATTTGGGAGTGGTGAGGAAAGAACTCTTCCACCTTGACCTCACTGTCTCCCTTGATTGTCAAACTCACTTTCTTTCATCTTTTAGATTAGGGCACGTTTGGCTAACACAACATTCATCTTTAAGATATGTGCAGCAGCTCTGTGGAAGCAACTGGGCTGCATTTAGATTTTATACAGAACATGAGCTAAAACCAGGATTTGGCTTTTGAGGACTCTGAAACTCATGCTAAGCTCAGGCCTACTCATAAAAGTTAAAATACAGAATACTGATGCTAACTGCACAATGCAAGAGGATGCAAGTTTATGACTAGGCCATCTGAGAAGAAATAATGAAGTATCTCTTCCAGCTTATCTTGCTATATTCAGGATGATATCAGGCAGGCTCCTAGTTGTCTGGTGTGTAACCATATGAATTGTCTATCCTCGATTAATTAGTATAGTACATATTTCTTTTGCGAATAACTCGTGTTTATGTGCAGGAAGAGACATTCTCTATATGTGATGGATGTGTCTCCTCCTGATTTAGTCCAAGGAAGCATATGTTTTTCCTGGCTGTTAATCAGTTTCTTGATATGTTCCAAACTGGATAACCTTTGTTACTGAAGAAGGTAACTCATTCAAATTAGAAATTTATGATAACTAGTAATGAGCAGGTTAATTAACATGATTTTCCCATCAATTACTGCTTGGGACTCTCTCTTGATTTACACAAGTAAAAGAATGCTTTGAAGATGCTAAGCTAAGGGAATAAAAAGGCAGTAAAACAGCAAACAGTGTGCATGCTTCAAGAGTGAGAAAGCTCTCCGACACCAGTTGCTGATGTGCCTGACTTACTCGAGAAGTTGAAAAGAAACAGACCGCTCCTTTGGTGAGACATCACCTTATAGCTAATTACCGGACTTTGATTTGGTTTGGGCTCACTTGACTTGATTTTGAATACTTGTAGTAAATAAAGCCTCTGTCACTTATCGAATGAGGTGTTGTGTCAATCCCTGGGCTAGTCCAAAATCCTAGGTTTTTATTTGCTAACACTTTATAGTTTTAAAATATCTTAATATCTTTTAATTTTAGAAAAATGAAAAACTATGCCCAAAGTGTACAAAGAGCCAAAGTATCAACGCATAGAACATCCAGCACCAGATACAAAGAAAGGGTGCAGTTCTGGTAACTTTTACCCAAGGGCAGTGGTTGGCAATGTTTTGTGGTCATAGGCTGGAACAACCCAGCTCAGGTCCAAGGTAGGCCAGTGTTTTGGCCCAGCAGCCACTGCCATCATAGCTTTTCCCTGCCACTGCTTTTCTACACCCCCTGATGCAAGCATGATTCCTCATGGCCTAACCCCAGCACAAATGAATCCCCACACTGCCACTGAACACCCCCAGCTCCTCAGGGTGGATCTGGCCTGCGGGCCATATGTTGCCAACTCCTGCACAAGAAAATTGTACTTCATCCCAGTGACATGAGCAGAGGGGCTCAGCTAATGAGAGTAAATATGCAGGACCAGATGCAGAAAGCTAATGATTTCAAATATAAAATCAGAATAATCGCAAAACTTAAAATAAATAAATCACAAGGCTTATAAATATGCAATCTTTGGCAGAGATGGAAAATGAAGAATCATGTGCCAGGGTGCAGCTGAACTACACAAAATGGAGACCAGGGCTGTATGCACCAAGGTGACTAAAACCTGAAGGTTGTTTCCACTTAAGTTGGAAAACAAGCCAAGACTGTGACATAAGAAGCCCGTCTCAGCTCTGCACCACGGAAGGATCTTTTATGCCCTGGGCTAATCCTCACCAAGCCAGATGCTACCAACAGAACAATGACAAGCAGGTAGAGCACTTTGAGAAACCTGTTCTCTAAAGTCCCAGGCTTCATATAAAGACCCTTTAAAACTGACAGTGCATGGAACAAATAATTCAATACCATGAAAAGTGAGGGTAAGGTTTTGATGATTCAGTCACGCAAAAGTAGGGAGGATATGGCTACACAAGTTAAGGATCCTACAAAACATCAGTCATATAGATACCTCATGCTCATGTAATTAGACCTAGGGGTGTAACGGGATGCGTGAGCACCCTGGGTGGCAGAGTGGACAGGATAACTTCAGGGGCTCTGTTACAATGGCAGTGGCTGGGACACTGGCTCAGCTGCTGCTATTTTTTTGTCCCCCTGCCCCCACCCGCCATTAAGCACCCAGGGCCATTCCCCCCCGTTTCTGGTAAGCTACTGATTAGACCCAAAATAGCCTGATCCTGGTCAAATTATGCCAGCAGGGTTTTAAGGTCCATTGTCTTAAATGGGGCAGGAATGTACATACTGAATTGAAACAGATCCCACATGGATAGCAGGGTCAGTTACATCCTACAATTTATTTTTATGCAAAACAACTAATTTTTTTACAGGACATTGCACAAAAG
>NW_005842282.1:1347160-1349453 GCF_000455745.1 Alligator sinensis | reverse complement strand
GCATCTCTAAATTAGAAACAAATTATTTAAGAATGAAAAATCAATTGCTTATTAACACAGACCAACTGCATTTAAAAATACATCAATTGAAAGAGGTGGCAGCCACTCACATATACCTAAAATGCAGAATTTGGCTCAAACACTTATAAAATGTTACTAACAAGAGTAAATATATAGTTCAGAAATACAAAGTAGAATATTTCAATCTGTAAAATATTCAGTCTTTGCATTAGTTAACTAAAAAATCCAAATACTGCTATGTTGTCATTCATGATTTTATAGATCCTCTGTTTTAAGCTAAGAAAAAATTAAATGTATGAACATTTGTATGCAAACATATACATGTACTATCCATTCAACAACAAAGGAAAAACATTTTTCATATTAAGGTGGGATCTTCAAAAGTACCAGGGTAATTTCAGAACAAAAGTGTCAGTGAAAGTCACAAAAATACTTCCTATTAAATCAATAGACCTATTTCTGTCTCATTTAAGTCAATGGTAAAACATTCACCGATTCATCCAATCAGGATCAGGTCCAGAGAAGTAACTGTATAAATGTAAACTATGTATGTGAATAAGACTTTATGGTACCCAATTCGTCCTGCTGTTCCTTACTTGTACTTTTTTACTGGATTGTTGGATTATTTGGTCCAACATACCTGTATGCTTACCATGGTGGTGTTTGGGACCAAATTACGCAGACCAGCAAAACCACTTTGCACTGGTCTGCTGCTGGAAACCAGCTCAGTGACGATTAGCCTAGCATTTTATAGAAATACAGAAAATGAGAGTTGGAAGGGATCTCAGGAGGTCACCTAATCCAACCCCCTGCTCAAAGCAGGACCAATCCCAACTAGATCATCCCAGTCAAACTTTGTCTATCCAGGTCTTAAAAACCTCCAAGGATGGAGATTCCACCACCTCTCTGGGTAACCTGTCCCAGGGTTTTACTACCCTCCTAGTGAGAAAAGTCTTCCTAATATTTAACCTAAACTGCCCTTGCTGCAACTTGAGACCATTGCTCCTTGTTCTGACATGTCACCACTGAGAATAGTCCAGCTCCAACCTCTTTCGAACTCCCTTCAGGTAGTTAAAGGCTGCTATTAAATCCCCTCTCTGATTCTCCAGCGGGAGAAAGTTGATGCCAAGGCTCCCTTTTATAACAAAGTCAATGGAATCTGTGCTCCTAAGCAACTCAAAGCAAAAAGAAAAGTTTTGTTTGCAACTGTCTAGTTGGTCTAACAAAAAAGATATATCTCTACACCACACTGACTGCCTAAGCAACTCAGGCACTTTTGAAAAATCTCACTTGCCATGAATACTTCTTCTTGATCTGGAGACCCTCACTCAAACTTTAAATTCTAGCAATACGAACAGATTGCAGGATTGGACTTAAAATCTGCTCCCTTTGAGGTCACTTGACCATGCTCCTGATCAGTAACAGCTCCATCAATGACTTCAGGGGGAAGAGATTTAGTTTACAGTGATCAGGTAGCATTTATGAAACAATGAAACATAAGATACCAGAAATATTAAATATTTCTATGACAAATATATTGACAAGCACAATGAAAAGTGATCATACACTATTATAAAAGCAGTCCTTGCAAATGGTACATTAATCATTTCACCCTCTAAAAGGATAATTCACTGTGTTTTATCTGAAAACAGTAACTATTTGTCATCATTGCAAAAAACGAATCAAATTGAACTACATAATAAAATTGAACTAACTCGTTCAGCTGTATCAACTCATGCTGGTTTTAGCTATGTGGAAGATGTACGTAGCTGAAGTTTAATTTGTAGACACTTCTCGGTGCCACAAACACCCAACAACAAAGAATTGCCCCTGGCTTTGAAGAACTTAGAGCTAGTTCCTCCAGCAATTCCTTTCTAGGCTAAAGATCTTGGGACGTCATTACGAGTGTTGCTCCAAAATATCCTAGCGTTGCTCTTCACAGCTTTCTAGGTACAAATAGGGGGTTTTCCCCCCTTCTTCTTTTGCGTGTGCGAGAGAGAAGGCGAAGGAGCCCTGCAGCTGTTGCCGGGTCTGTGTAACCGGGGGGCGGCTGCTCCTCTCTGGGTTCCTTCTCCTAGCAGCCCTGCCTGCTCAGCCCCGCACCGGGCGAAGCGGGGAGACATCCGCCTGCCCCGTGCGGGACTTGCCCCGGGAGCCGCTCTAGGCTCTGAGCTGACAGCAGCGCTGGGCTCTTCCCGCAGGGCCGGCCCCGGCCGCGGGGCAGCCTCCGTTCCCGCCCCCAGCCCGCCCGGGGCAAGAGCCCCCCGGGGCC
>NW_005842282.1:1344451-1347057 GCF_000455745.1 Alligator sinensis | reverse complement strand
GGGGAGTGCCCGGCCCGGCCCCTGCCAAGCTGCCCGGGGAAGGCGCCTCCCCGCCCGCCGGGGCTGGGCAAGGGCAGAGCCCGTCCCAGGGCGCGGGGGGAGCGGGACCCGGCGCGGAGGCACGAGGGGAGGAAGAGCCGGACAACAGAGCCCGTGGCCGGGGAAAGCCCCGCTCAGCCCCCGGGGAAGCGGCTGGCTTCCAGGTTTCATGGCAATACAACCCCCTCCCCTCCAGCCCAGGATGATCTCCAGCACTGCTCCTGGATGGGTCTTGAGGTGGTTTAAAAGTCAAAACCTCTTCTTTTTTTTTTTTTTTTTTGAGTTGTTTTCCTGTTCCAGGTCAAATTAGCCACATCCCTTTGGAAACCTGGCGATTTGAGCAAAACTCAGTCCTTCAAACACCGTAGTGCTACAACTGGCAAGTGTGCTCCACCCCAGACTTCTCAGCTTGGGGCTTCAGATACTCCCTAATCTACTGGCAGGCCTCATGTGAAGGCCCAAGCCCTCCGGCTTGGGGTTCAGATGCCCCCAAGTCTCACTTGCCCTTGGCCAGCCGCCACAGGAGCAAGATAGGGAGGAGTCTGCCATTTCCATAAAGTAGGCTTGTAGTTAAGATCCTCCCACTGGAAGCTGGCCGCTGGGAAGCTAACTACAAGACTCTCAGGCTAGGGACAGACATTCAAAAAGCCTGAGCCTGAATTGATTCAAGCTTTGCAGGTTAGTGTAACCTGGTTAGGCTAAATCAGTTTTGTAACGGGACAAACATCCCAGAAATGCAGGCACATACCTGCAGTGGCTCAGGCTAGAAGCTAGAGGGCACGAGAGCAGCCCTTCCTTCCTTTTTACAATGCTGAGCTGAGGGGGGCCTGGTGAGGCCCTGGCAGGTTGCTCTGATTAGCCCAGTAAGGAATTGATAACAGTGTTTATCCCCCCATTAAGAAAACAACAGAGGGACATTACCAGCTTCCTGTTGATTCTGCCTGTTGATTCAGCAGGGACCATAGCCAGCATGTGGTCTGCTAGCTAATACACAGACACCTCCTCAGAAAGGCAGAAGGGAGGGGGGAATTCCTGCTTAGCAGGGAGTGGTGAGGGGGAAGGGGGAACAGCCTGCAGTCTTGCTGGAGCTGCAGCCAGGGAGCAGAGCAGAGGGGCCAGCCCTACTGTGGAGCAGAGAGCCCCACTCAGCCCTGAGAGCATGCTGGGGTGGGGTGGGGGGGGTCGTCTGATTTATCTTAAACCAGCAAGGGGTATTCAATAAACCCGTTTGAGCCAAATCAGTTAAGTCTGATACTACATTCAACCAGGTTTATCTCAAACCAGTTTCAGCCATTTTCAAACTGGTTTATGTGCACTGAACATCTGTTGTTATAGGTTTAAACCAGTTTCTGATCACTTAAACCGGTTTGTGTGTGTGGCAGCGAAGATTGCACTGCCAGAGCAGAAGAGAATAAGAAGTGCTGGGGCAGGTTCTTCTCACTGAAGAACCTGACAGGAGCGGGGCAGCAGGACACACGGAGAGCAGGGATGCCCCAGTTTATCAGTTCCTGCAGGTTCCAGTTGACTGGGCACGGGACAGTGAACACTCAAAAACCATGCCCCAGAGCAACCGGAAGAAGAGGAGACGAAAGTGAAAGTAAGGTGGAGACAGACCAGCAGACGCGGAGGGAACTCCATGGAGGAAAATCTCCACACTTACCTGAAGTAAGGAATCGAGAGAGATGACCGATGGGACTCAGCAGCAAGCAACCATCACAATGCTGAGCCTGCAGCAGAAGAAGATATCAAAACCGTGAGTGAGGGTACTGCAGGCAGAAGTGCTTGTGCAAACAGATGCTCTGAGCTCTGCAGCCCTCTGAGACACACATCTGTACCCAGCAAAGAGTGGCTTGTCTGCACCCAGCCAGCAACAGCTTTCTGAGCATAATAAGGATAACAGCTGAGTAGTGTGGCTAGCCTCCCTCCTTCTGTTTTCCTTTTTACATCAAGTCCTGGCAGGTGAGATCGGGTGGATAAGCTAGAAAAAAAAGAACCCTCCCATAAACCTTGGCTGTAACACCATAACGACACAAGCCCCAGAGAGCTCCTACCCACCCATCACATGAGTAGAGATTCATGTCGGGTAGGGATAGTCTCACAATGTGTAATGTCTGTCCATAGCCTCATAGGGTGTCCTGTCTGCAGTGCATTGGACAGAGGTGCACTCTTCATTACACAATACCATGCAAATCCATCTCGGTCTGGGCAACAGACCAGCGCAGCAACTACACTTGACCTTAGCTCACAAACCCTTGAGCCACAGACCTGTCTGCAGAAGTTGTAGGTCTTTCTACAGGGGAGAATAGGCCAGGATGTCTCTCTTTTTCCTTCCTCTGTTCCCTCTTCTCTGCTTCCAGGGCAAGACAGTTTACCTCATAATGGAATGCTGCTTGGTTGAGATTGCGGTGCCACTGGAGTACATCAGCAGCCAGCAACAGATACTGCAGATATAACTATTCTCTGCAGGGTGGGAGCCCGGACAAAGTAACATTGTGCCACTATAGGAAAAATAATGGTCTAATTCAGGGGTAGGCAACACATTTTCTAGCTGTGGGCTAGAACAAACC
>NW_005842282.1:1336776-1344420 GCF_000455745.1 Alligator sinensis | reverse complement strand
CAGGAATGCAAGCGCTAAGACCCAGCTACAGCCAGTGCTTATTCTTGTGGAGGCATGAGAGAGCTCCCAAGTCACCCACTGCAAAATGCTTCCAAAGGCCCACATCTGTGGGTCATATCCAAAGGTTCCACAGGATGGATCTGGCCTTCAGGCCGTGGGTTGTCAACCCCTGGTCTAGTTTCACTGTCTCAGTAGAATTAAATGTAGAAAAGAATAGTAAAAAGAAAGAACAAGAGAAGTTAATTTGCTTTCCAGTTTAATGATCTTGCATTTTAAAAATGATATATATCTAATTATGGAGAAAAACTGTCTAACTTGAGCTATAATTCTTGTAAAGTTGTCATGACAGTCTTTCTTGCCATGAACGTATCCAAAGTGTGATGAAAATTCAAAATGCTCCACATGCCCATGTTCTGATAATTTTTTTCAAGTCTCTTCACTTGCATTGTACACTTTGTGTTAAACCTTTTTCATGTTTGCAATATGACCTTGGAAAGTTTATCCTGCGAAAAAGTCACTGGCAGCTGTTCTCAGTCACACACACTCCTATTTAAATCCCATTTGGAGGTTTGGACCCTCATTTTGTATAGTCTTTTACAGAAATATGAGTGTAGACTATCCAAAGAAAAAGACACTGTTCCAGTTGGTCAGAGCTTTAGAGGTTACTGCCATAATGTGTGCCATAAAAGAATCTAGAGAGACAAAGAAATTGCTTGCACCAAGAGAGTAACTAAGGTCATTCTGTCTTCTTCACAGCTGCTTTGCAAAAAGTAAAGAAAATAAGTATCTTTTATGGCAAGACAGACCTAACTCTTCCTGGAGTACTTGCAGAGCATTAGCCAGAGTAACTACTGCTATGATTTTTTAAAGAATGCCCTAAGAACTCCCTTTGCACCTGCCTAATTTTGTCTAATCTAGATTTTTCTACAGTGCCATTTACTGTGGTTCCTAAATGCCCTCCTGAAACATCTTTTATAAATGAACGTGGAAGGCATGCTACCGCATTTCCTTATCCACTTGTACCCTTACAGGAGAATAGTGGCCCTTCTGCTCCACGTTGACAAAAATCAATATTGTGACTACTCCTCGTGCAAAGCAGAGAAAGTTGCTGGAACCTTTTAATCTCTAACCAATTTTGGCCCCATATTTGTTAATTAAGATAATCAAAGTCTACTCCTTTTGCATATGAAGTCACTGAAGTCAAATTAAGTCCATCCAGCATTTGCATCTATTGGAATCATTTGCCTTCAAACATGAAACATTTTGCCATACAATATCAGGTATATCAATAATCAGGTGTAATGTGCTAGCCAAATGAGAATGGGATCATTTTTATGTACACGGGAGGCAAAATAACATGCAAACTAGGGAATGGGAGAGGCTGATTCAGTTTCCTCCGCAGTCCCCATATGATTCAGGAAAACGCCGTAACCATCAGGCTATAGGTTAGTCTAGGTGGGGTCAAGTCCAAGAGTCCTACTGACACTTCAGAGAAAGGGAACAAGCACAAACAGGTGTCTTGTAGTGCTAAGGATACTCACTTGGAAGGAGGATCCTGGGAGCATTTCTGTTTTATGTTCAATGAGCCATTGGATAAAACATAGAAATGGTCTTGGCAACACAGGCCAGAAACCAAAACACTCTCCTCCCATTAAGTGCCACAAGAACTTCAACAGGATGGGTGGGCCAGATCCTGGAAGTGGAAAATGTGAGGTAGACCCTTCTTCAGGCTGAGGAGGGAACAGAACCCAAGTTTTCACTTTCTGGGTATGTACTTTAACCCCAAGGCTAGTATTATAAAGTATGGGCATTACCTTCTTCTTTGGTGGTTGTGTTTTAAAAGAAACTGATGGCCACCATTGTGTTTTGTGAGCAGCCTGATCCTGTTGGTATGTGATAGCTCTGCTCTGAGTGCCAACTGAAGTGGGCCATTCAGGGAACAAAGAGGAACACCCATTTTTGGGATTCCGACTGGGCTTACACATGAGCAGGGTGCCAAACTGCTCAGACCAGGGCAGTTCTGTTCATGATCAGAAGCAGAAATAGACACTTTTTAGTGAATACTAAAATCAAACAAGAAGGAACTATGGAATTTAGGCAGCCCTAGAGAGTGCCAGCAGCTGAACAGGAGTTTCCAGGATCATAATTCAAGATATATATGCCTAGCTTCTACGTAAGTCCTGTTTTAGATGCCAAAGTCTAGCCCGATTTATCCAGGGTACTGAAAACAGAGGAGCATTTAAATTATTATTTTCCAGGGGTGACAGGGGGGACACATCTACATTTTTTATTTAAAGCTAAGTAAAGAAATGAAACCAGAGAAGTAAGGAGGTTGAGAACAGACAGACATATTGTCACAAATAAAGAGAGAGTGCCATTTCCACAGCCTTAGGCTGTGGATTCCAACTTAGGTGGCCTGATTCATCCCATCCAACTCAAAAAGAGAAATAAATAAATGCACCTGACAATTAAAAAAAACAAGGAACGTGGAAGACAGGACAGAAAAGAATAGTGGGTAAAATGCTAGGACAGAGGTGAAGGTGGAGGGGGAGGGTTGGTAGGTGTCTTTTCAGGTTTTGTGTGAACATGTATTTTTGCAGGAGTAACTGATAAACAGTATTTACTGCTTTGTGGAAACCACCTCAGAAATCCAGGCAGTTAGCAACGTGCCATCCTACAGTAGTGTAACTTAGCAGTGTGTGACCAGTGCACAAGCCGCAGGCTCTGAGTTAAAGGGAGCACCGGTAATGCTCAGGAAGGTGCAGGAGTCAGTGGTACTTGGGAATGGGGTGGGAGGTCGGAGCATCACTTTGGGAGTGGATGGGGATTGAAATAGCACTTGGGGAGGGAATGAGAGTCAGAGCATCACTCATGGAGGGATAAGGGGCAGATTGGTGCTTGTAGTGGCACACGGGGAGGGGCCGGGGGGTCACAGTAGTATACAGGAAGGGGGTGGAAGTTGAAATAGCACTCAGAGGGAGCAGGATGTAGGTGTTGGGGCAGCACTCAAGGAGGGGCAGGTAGGTGCTGAACCCTGTGTTGTCAACTTCCAGTGGCAACAGAATTTGGCAGCGTTGGATGGCAAAGGGTGTTAACCCCCCTGGATGCTGGCAGTGCCGACACTTCCCTCTGCAGCAGCATCTCCCATGGGGCTATTGGGATTTGCACCCAGAGCCCAAATCTTATCAGTTATGCATCTGCCATCCTGGGTTTATTATTTTAATTATTCCAAGAGACACTTACATAGAAACGGAGCTTTATTTCCTAACTCTTGGACCATGGTAGCCCATGAGGCAGCAGCTCCCTGTGGATCAGCTGGCAGAATAGAGGCCAAAGGGCTTACTGACTCCTGCTGATGCTTCCTTACTTTAAGTTCTAATCCTGTGTGTGTGACTACAGTAGTGACCAAATAGAGGATTATAACTTTGAGTGGGCAATAACCATTAAGCACCAATAAACTTGTAAGAAGTGAAGATTCTGTGTCCGTTTGCAATTGTGCATAAACAGTTTTAAGGCAACGACCCATCCCAGATTCTTACTGTCCAGAATTTTGGGGCTGTGTCCCTGCATTCCTGAGGACTACCTGGAATGGGATTTTCATTGTGAATTTGATAAAAAAATAGTCCTAGATTGCTCCTGGGCATTCACAAATTGTGCAGTTGCCTCAGTCCCTCAAACTGTTTAACCACTATCAGCTGTAAATAGTTGTCTGTGGAGATTCTAGGACTGTGTCTCTTGTTTCATTCCCAGAAAGCTGGTCACTAAACAATCAAAATATATAAGCAAAACTGCTATTCCACAAGCAATTTTAGTTTTCATAAAGCATCAACAACTTCTAAGCTAATTAGGCCAGTGCTGCAGAACCCAACTTGATCACTCTTTCGGGAGGCTAGCAGCTGATTGTAATTTTGAACTTTTCTAGGCAATGGACCTGCTGCAAGTTTAAATTTACTACATTTTGATCCCCTACTCAAGTGTTGCCGTGAACTCCCAGGACTCATCAAATAAGTCTTTTAAACAAGTTTACAAAAATAAAAAGATCTTTTAATCCCGCTACAAACCCTTTTACCAGATCTTTAGGCTTTTTTATACAAGAATGAACAGGACTGCATAGGGCAATAAGACTGCAAAATGTTTTAACTATGTTTATTTTGAGAGGAAATTCAGGCCATAGCCTCACCTGGTGTGAATTACTGTAGCTCCCCCGGAAACAATTGAATGATGCTGACCCACACTAGCTAAAGATTGGCAGATGCAACATGTTTTAGTTAGCCTAGCAAAACCCTTGAACCAGCAGTGCATAACTAGAACACAGTGCACTATTTCCAGGGAAGGAAAGAACCTGAAGGAACTTTCTGCCAGACTGCTGACAATTTTTAGGAATCTACACCTATATATTTCTTGACAGAATGTGTCCTTAGGAAGTGAAGACTTTCTTTGGACCTGGAAACATTTCTTTAATCATTTGAACTTAGTATGTATATAGCTCTCACTAAAAAAGGCCTCCTTTGCCAAGCTGAAAATAATGGGCAGAGAAACAACAAACTTATAAGCATAAAGTAGTACAAGAGCTACCTCATGTTATGTTCCTTACCAATTTAAGTTCAGCTGCATTAGGTGTGCAAATATCCACAAATAGATATTCAGCTTCAAGATCATCTTTGTATCCTGGCTCTCATTCCTCCCCTTGCGACTTCTTTTTCTTTTTATTTAATGGTATAATCACTGGATGGCTGGCTGATGGGAAATGTCAATGCTGATTCAACAAATACTTATTATTACGATTCCAAATTCCCAGTGGTCTGAAACAATGAGATATATTTGTTTGCCTGACAATAAAGGGATATTTTGGTGCACAACCCGATGAAAATTGGATGAACATGTTTGCATTTGTGCTAAATGTGATCATTATCAGAGAGCACAGCCTGTCACTTTTAATAGCTGTAACAAGTGCAAAAGAGAAAATAATGAATGCAGGTGCCCATATGGAGTTCTTATATAACTGCCTAATGATTTTGGTGGACAAATATACAAGAAGAATAAAGATAATGTTTTTCCATATTTTTATCAAAATAATCCTGACAATGTTTACAGGAATCTAAAAATGAGCCTGGTTATGTAGATAAAATGAAGATCTGGGGCTAGATTTTAGCACAAATAAAACAAACAGCCTGCATTTCTGAACCCTCATGCCTACCATCTATCTAGTTAAGGGCTAGATTGTGGTGCCAGACTGCACTGAGTTGGAGGTGGTGGTACCTAAGCCATATTCCTTAAGGCAGGAGGCTGGATGAAGTGGGCTGAGGAGGCGAAGGGAGACGTACAGTCCACAGGCCAGGCCAGAACTACAGACCAGCCCCACATTCCAGATCCAAAGCGAGTGCCAAGTGCGCTTATGTCCCAGAATGGTGGAACAGCCACCACCTGCAGCACAGTCTGGAGTTGCTATCACTGCAGGGCTTCCATTGCTAGCTGGTCTGCCACTCTGGGACATGAGGTACAGTGGGCACAGCATGCAGTGCATGGGGTCATTGGGTACGCCCCACATGCTGCCTGTGGGTCACTTTACAATCCACGAGCAGCACTGAAGATGATACAGTTCTCTGGACTGGATCTGCCCTGGATTTGATGCGCTGGATCTGACACCCTGACTTAAGGGTAGCTCTAGGAGACCAAAACATACCTCTGAACCACATCACAAAAGACTGCCACGCTATCCTCTTGTTCTCAGGGGCTCAGCTACTCTGCCAAGGGAGCAGAAAGAGGAGGTCAGACTAATTCAGTAGTGCTCAACCTCCAGCTTGCAGGCTGAATTGCACCTATAGATTGAGCCTGTGCACCAACCGCATGCTGTATGTGGCCTACAGACTGAGCCTGCCCATGGGAACCAGACCACAGACTGGCTCCATTCCAGTCATTCCAGTCCACAAGTCCAGAAGGTTGAGCACCACTGGACTAGCTGATCTGGGGAGAAAGTAAGCAAGCACAAAACCCCATTTACTCCTGTGTGCCTGAAGCCAAGGTATATGTAGGCCACACAGGTCACACAGTCTGCCTATGTGATCATTCATTTCTGTCTGATGCACAGTCAATATCATTAATACAAGTTTTATGAGAATCCAAATTACACAGAACTTTACAAAATGAAACATTTTCAATAACAATTTTAGAGTGTTCAAAGATATGTTTTCCTTTTTTCACTAGAAGGAGTTTTTTCATTTTTCTTATTTTCTATTTTAGTTGGCCATAGACTATCTATATCAGGGACTGGCAAGCCCTGGCACTCATGGCAGATCATGGCACTCGAGCCCATTGTGCTTAGCATGCTAGTACCTGTCCAGGCTCTCGGCAGCTGCTGCCAGCCATGGAACCTGGGCTGCTCCCACCAGGCAGCTGGAAGGCTACAAGCCCAGCTACAAGCAGCACAAACTCCATGGCTGGCAGCAGCTGGCCAGAGCCTGGGCCAGCTAAAGGAGTGGCGCCAGCCTCTTTCCAGTGGTGAGGGGGAAGGCTAAGGAGGATTGCATTCCAGGCCGGAGCAAGGCGGGCTCACAACATGCTTAACAAAAAAAACCCCACCACACAGCACAACAACAAAAGTAGTATATGAACTTTTATTTATTCTTACCAGGTTTAGAATTTTTAGAAAATATAGTATTTACTCTAAAAAACAGAGCAACATTTATTATTATTAACTATATTAAGATGCACTGCATCCTGCCATGTACCCCCCACCCCAGTTTTGTTTTCCTAGCAAGCTGACACTCCAGCACCTTACAAGATAGACATTGTGGGTTTTTTGGCACTCTAGCCAAAAATATTGCCTACCCCGATCTATACTGTAACAGCACATAAAACAGAAATGTAACTGAAGGGGGAAGGTAGGGGAAGGCATCCAGAGCAGCAGCCCCAGGCACTGCCTTTGTGGTAGAAGGTTGCAAGAATAGTTGCAAATGCAGTGATAGCTGATTGCAGCTCAAAATTGCTCAACTACATGTATGCATGCAATCACTATATCTTTTTTTGTGTAGGTTTCATTTAAGTGTTGTAGGAATATATGTCTTGATTACTGTTTCGGAATGATATAAAGTGGATCCTTGTTAGAGTGAGTAACCTATACTACCACGACGACCTCGTGTGGGGGCTGCGGGTACTCGACCGCCTGGGCGACAGCGATCATCGCCTGCTGGAATTCACCATCCAGCGCAAGGTGGCAAAAGCCAGCAGCAAGGCAGCAGCCCTGGACTTCAGGAGGGTGGATTTCAATGAGGTAGGAAGAATAGTTGGGGAAGTACTGAGGTCCCGGAGGGGAGGGAAGTTGGGTGTCCAAGAGGAGCGGTCGTTCCTTAAGGAGACGATCCTACGAGCCCAAAGGGAGGTAATCCCAACAAGGGTCAAAGGGGGCAAGAGGGCGCAAAAGCCCCCATGGCTCACCAAAAGCATACGGGAACATCTAGCTAAAAGGGAGGCGTACACCCAATGGAAGGGAGGGGCCATCACCAGGGAAGACTATACTTCAGTTGCTCGGGGCTGTAGGGGGGCGATCAGGAAGGCAAAGGCAGAGATGGAACTGGGACTAGCTACCCGGATTAAGGACAACAAGAAGTCCTTCTTTAAATACATAGGGGGCAAAAAGAAGGTACC
>NW_005842282.1:1328596-1332935 GCF_000455745.1 Alligator sinensis | reverse complement strand
CAGCTAGGATCTGGAACCAACTTCCAAGGGAAGTGGTGCTGGCTCCTACCCTGAGGGTCTTTAAGAGAAGGCTAGATGAACACCTTGCTGAGGTCGTTTTACCCCAGTGCTCTTTCCTGCCATGGCAGGGGGTCAGACTTGATCTGTCAAGGTCCCTTCCGACCCTACCAACTATGAAACTATGAAATATCACCATCATTATCTTCATCATCATCATCATTTCTTTAATCTCCAGTGTAGTTTGGATTGTCCAGGGTTCAAGGTTATGGGCAGGAATAGCTCTGGTGTTTCCCTCCTCTGGGACAGTGAGACAAATCAGGTAGAAGTGAGGGAGGGGATGGTGGGGGAGAGGGTGTCTCTTTGACCAGGAAGGGGAAGGGAGGGAGGATGTCATCTGCTTTAGGGACTTTAAAAATCCAAATCCAAAAGTGGGGGATGCAGCTGTACCATTTCGCCACCTCTGGATCCACCTCTGTACACATATATTAAGAAACACAGCCATAATAGAGAATGGTCTAAATAGAGAACACATACAGAGATGGGAGAAAAGAAGCATCATCTTATTTTGCAAATGAGAACCTGGGCATAGAGAAATTACTACACTGCATCTAGCTGCTTAGCCAATTGCCATGTAGTAAGGCTCTCAGGCTTTTTCTCAATAAAATGACAATTCTGTTCAGTAAAAGCCTGTGATGGATGATATTACCCCATATTGTCTCCACAGACTGGTTCCACAGACTCTCTTTCTATTCATTATCTGATCCCCTATTTCAATCCCTAGTGGTTGTTTAAATTAAAAATAGCTATCTTACCCATTCATAGCTGCATTTCCAAAGAAAACCTTGGATTGACTTGATACTAAGTTTCAGTGGGAATCATGTAAGCATATAGAATAGATGCTACAAGTGCTTATTTTAGATGTGGACAATAAAACTGTAAAATGCCCACTATTAAGTGGTCAGACCTATGTTTTTGTATGGCTACCAACAGTAAAAACACAGGCTAAATCTACCCATTCTGTAAGACTAAGAAATGATACTTGGTGAGGATAAAATGTCAGACACCTGAATGTCCAAATGGATGAAAAAATGGCAGTCTGTACATACTAATGATACTGCATTAAGGTCCATCTGAATGTGTCCCATTGTGTTTCACAGATTGTATACAGTGCTCACTTCACACTCCTGCACACACACAGGGATGAAGAAGTTCTCTAGCATGATTTCAAGGTCAAGCCATTGCTCCATTATGCTGAGTCCACATGAGCGCAGATGTTTGTTTCCCCAGGGACAAGTAGAAGTGGCACACTTGAGCCACTGCTGCTTGTCCCTGGGGAACACCCATGCCACACGCCCTCTGTTGTGTGGCAGGTTACCCTGGGTGGGGTAGAGGAGACTGGGGCTAGTGCCTGTTGCCGCCACATGTGCCACCCCACTTTTGCTTGGTGTGTGTTTTTTTAACCCCAGGATCTCCCAGGGTCAAACCCTCCTCACCCCCCGCACTGCAAGCCAGCAGCGTGAGGAATGCCTGCAGCGTGGGGAATGGTGCAGATGGGTCTGCAGTGCCACAAATTGCAGATCCACACTCATCTGGATGCGGCCTTAGAGGCTTTTGACATCATGCTCTGACACTGCAGGTTTGGTATTGGACCACCTTAGTCTGGTGCTTTCCCCTCACAATCTATTTAATGTGAATGCATCAGCATTTTAACTGAGGAAGTAGGAAGATCTCTCGGATCACTGCTATCTCAATTTGGATGCAAATCAAATTCCATTTTTTTCTGTTGGAACATTTCCTTCTCTGCTTCTGTTAGTACTCAGTGCCCTCAGTACTCTTGAAAACAGCTCCCTCTGCAGGAACCAAAGTACTAGATAGATACTGTTCTGAGGTAGCTGCAATGCTAGTACTTGTCAATTCCTGTTTGCCTTTGATCATCACTGGGTGCATCTACAAGTGCATTTATGCTGGCTTAAATTTACTGCACAGTAAATTACTGCACAATAAGCGGGAATAGGCTGGCATCTACACGTGTAAGCATTAAAGCATATTAATGCTATGTGTGGACTGACTTGGGACTAAAGTCATTCCCAAGTCGGTTCACACACAGTGTTACTGTGCAGTAAGTAACATGTGTGTTACTGCACAGTAACTAATCGAGTGTAAATTTGATACCTGCATGATACAGCTATCAAATTTCCACAAGTCGGTGTAAGTCGTCATATTTACTGCACAGCATGGGCCTTGATGTGTAGACACGTGCCCATACTGTGCCGTAAGTTCAGTTACTGCGCAGTAATTCGCATGTGTAGTCATGCCTACTGAGTCCTAAGAAACATGGTGCTGCATTGATCTTATTTAGAGAAGCTCTGCAGGGCCTTCTCTAACCTCTGCTACTTTTAGCTGACCCACCCACACTAAAGACAGCCCAACCCAGTCTTTGCTTCCTCCCTTTTGTGGATCCCAGACCGTAAGGATAGGCTTCTCCATAGGCACAAAAGGCAGAGCATGGCATAGTGAGGCAGAGCAGCAAAGAAGGCTATCCTCCCACTTTTGTGAACTAGGGAGACATCCAATCAGGTTCCAGCCCCCAGGGGTTAAAATCTTCCAGGGGAAATTTTTTAGCAAATAAGCATAGCTCTGTTAGAAATACTCCAGCTAGAAAAATGGCCATGCCTGATAAAGTTAAAAAATGTGTGCATTGATACCCTTATTTGTGCTCCCATTTCCTTCCTCAGTAGACTGTCACTTGGTTCATCTGGTTCACATTTAGTTGGCTTGCAAAGAGCTCCTAAGTCTAACGGGACTGTATCCTGTGATTTCCTCCCTGCATTAAATTGACTGTGGCCTGCACTTCGGAGGTTGCAGATTCTTCCTCCCCACGTTGTGAGGTGTCCATAGATATTGCAGGCTGAGGTCACCATCCATTGTGATATCCCTACTCGTGTAATAACACAAATGGGGAGAGCAGCCTTTTGATAGGAAGGCTGCATTCCTGTCTCATCACCCTGCACTTCTGCTTGTAACCCATCTTTGGTACGTCCTTTGCAATATTTGAACAGATGCCTATATTCTTGCGGCAGTTTTGCACCTGTGTGCACAGCTCCTTTTCATAGGCCATGAAGGTCCAGGACTTCTACCCCAGGTAGGACAACTTTTCTTAGTCATATAAACCTTGCCTGTATTCTCTGGTAGCAAAAATAGGCTTTCAAAAGTGAGCAAAACCAGTGGCAATGCGTATGGGATGCACAGGGGTGCATGTGCACCCCGAGAGCGCTGGTGCACCCCCTAACCAGCAGTGTTCCCTGCTTCGGTGACAGGCAGGATGGGCAGACGGGCGCGCCGGTGCCCCCCCCGGGAGTGCTGGCCGGGGCATGGGGGTGCTGGATGAAGCACTGCTGGCACTTCTGGGAGCGCTGCGGCCACTTCCGGGAGCACCGCTCGCCCTGACTGGCTGGCACGATCGGCCGGTCACTGACTGGCCGCTTGGGGGGATATGTGCCCCGCCAACTCAGGTAGCACCAGTCGCCCATGCCCAAAACCTACTGGAGGCTTGAAGTGGAGGGAGTTGGGTGAGCATGCCCTCACAGGCACACTCTGACAGCACAGACCATGTCTCTCATAGGCACAACTGCATAGTTCGGAGAGGGCGATCGTTGTAGGAACAGGAGGCTGGAGAAGTTGCTGCTGCAGGGCCAGGGTTGCCACCCCCCCCTTCAGGAATTTCGTCTCGGGAGTCTGCTGGCAGTCACCCGAGCAATAAATGATAGGGCCTTCATTAAAATAAATATTAAACGTTGAATCCGATTTATACAGTAGTCCAGCGGGTTTTTAAAATGTCAGTCAGGCATTTGCTTTCCTAGCGTAAAGTCTACGCAGAGCAATCCATAACTGATACACGCCGGTGTGAGTGGTCGCGGCACCCCGGTCTTCCAGAAACCTCCGGGGACAGACTACGAGGGGCCACGGAGCCCCCGGCTGCACAGCGGCCGCAGCGGACTCGGGGCCGTGGGTCTCAGCCTCTCTCGTCTGCAGCCCCTCACAACACGCCGCTGCGACGCGAGCTGTCACCGGTAAGACAGACAAACCCGGCGGGAGGCTTCTGCTCGGCCCCGCCACGCGAGACACAATGACGCAACGCGCGGGTGAAGCGCGCGATGCAGGTAATCCACGCACGGGCGTGACGTCACAACCAGGCGAGAAGACCCAGCAGCAAAGGGCCCTGCAGAGCCTCGAGGCACCGACGCGACACCCCGCTCGGATCTGACGTATCCACGGAAGGGAATCAACCAACCAATCAACCCCCAAGGTCCCGCCCCCGCCCTCTGCTGCAGCCCGACTC
>NW_005842282.1:1328292-1328576 GCF_000455745.1 Alligator sinensis | reverse complement strand
CGGCGCCCGGCGCGCCCCAGCCGCTTCCGGACTCCTGGCCCCGTCCCCTGTCACTCGCGGCTCCCGCCCCTGCGCACGCGCCTTTCCTCCCGGAAGGGGGAGGCGGGGCGACCTGTTCTCGCGAGAGTTGGCCGGGGCCGCGCGGGGACCCGTCGGGTGTTCCGGGACTTCCTTCCTTTCTTGCTGCCCGGCCATCTTGGAGGCGCCTCCCGGTGAGTGGCTCCGTGGGCCGGGCCGGGCCGGGGCGGAGCGGGCGGCGGGGACGCGGGCCCGGCGCTCACCCT
>NW_005842282.1:1308834-1328186 GCF_000455745.1 Alligator sinensis | reverse complement strand
TGGCTGCGCGGGGTCTCGATGCCCGCTGGACGCTGCCTGGGCCGGGGCTCGTGGCTGGGCGGCTTCGCGTTGGCAAGAGGAACCGCGTCGCGCCGGGCCCCGCTCTCCGTTTCTGCGCCGGGGTGTGCGGGTCCTGTCACACGCGGGCTCTGCTACACCTCCGGGTTAACGCTGCGTAGAAACCAGCTGCGAAGTTGTTGCACGTTTCCGAGCACTGCTTTTGTGGCTGCGGCTGCTGGCTCTTCTCTAGCTGGCTGGACATTTGTTTTGCCTGATAATTGCTGTGCACGTGTGGCCGCGCTAAACTCATTCACCAGTCAGCTGCCTGACGTATGTAAGGTGTAGCAGAGGCCTGAAGAGTGGTATTGTATGCGCTTGGCCAGGTATTGCCTTGAGGAAATCCTTGCCTCTCACATAATTCCTGGCTGTGAGATCTCTCTAATGCCAACCAGACACTAAAAGGATCCAGCAGCTTTAATTTATTAAAGTGCTTGTTGAATGCAATAGGTTGCTTAAAAAGTGCAGGGTGTTAGTGAAAAGTAGATTTTTAAAGTCTGCAGACTATTTTCTTATAGTTTGAACCTTAAACAAGAGGTTGCTTCTAAATTTCTTGTGGTTACTCGAATGTAATTGTAAATTTTACATAAACAAAAGTGTTTATCTTTTTAAGATTAAAGTTTGCATTTTCCAGTTTTGGGAGGAGCAAAATCTGTATTGCTTCATGTCTTCCATTTGTGAACTCTTGCAGAAAAAGTCTCTAGAGTCTATAAACTCAAGGCTTCAACTGGTTATGAAAAGTGGTAAATATGTTCTGGGGTACAAGCAGACTCTGAAAATGATTCGGCAAGGCAAAGCCAAGTTGGTTATCCTCGCCAACAACTGTCCTGCTTTGAGGTAGGTACATGCTTATTTTGGAAAGCTGAATGAATAAAAACTGACTGTAGTTCTAAAAAGATGCTTTGTTCACATTTACACTGTACTAAACCCCCATAGAATAAATACTATAATGTATAAAACTAGCTGAGTTCTGTGGAACAAGTATTTATAGTGTTCTGGAAGCTGACAGTTTGCTTTAGACAGCAGGGCTGGATTTGTAAATCAATTTTGACAATGCTGCCCAAGAAGTATGTGGTGTGACTCAAACAGCAAAATAGCTTATACACATTTAGTCAAAGAACGATGTTCAGTAGCTTTTCATATTTAATTTAAATCTCTTTTGTAGTGCTCTAATAGTGATGTGGGTTTGAAATATTTGCAGTGTTAAACTTTTTTATGCTGTTCTATTTTTTTCCCAAGCACAGCTGTGAACTGTGAAGATTTCCAAGCAGTAGTCATGGTTCTGGGATAAGATTTTACATGGTTTCTACTCCTTTTCCTTATTATCTGGTTGAAGTTTCCAGCTGTGTGTGCTTGCTCACCTATGCGGCAACTCTGACAATTCTGCATCCATTTCCTCAAAAGGAAAGGCATCCAGGCCTTGTAGGGATTGTAGGTTGTGGAACAGGGAAGTAGGTTAATGTCTCCTAGAACCTGCCTTCTAATCTCTACTGTGGGGGCTGGTGGAGAAGTAGTAGTCAGCAGTATTTGCAGCTGATGGAAATTGGGATGGAGGGGAATGTAGAGGTACATATGGTGTGGAAGAACTGGCTGCAAGACATTTTAGTGCCTTTGTCATGAGCAGCTGGATTAATCCTGCTCACCATCTGGCTATTTAGCCCCCCAGTCCTGGTCAGCTGCAGGTTCCACTGATCTGGCCATCAGACACTCTGGTTTTGTTCTGTGCTATGTTTGCATCTGGATGGCTTGTCCTGGATGAGGCATTTGAGTACCCACACCAGCACTGTCTGACTCAATTCCTGAAAAATGACTCCTGTGTCCCAAAAGAAAATCTATGAGGGGCTGGAGGAAAGGGGGGTAATAATTTCTCCCTGCCCCCTCCCCCCCCCCCCCCCCCCCCCCAGCAGTGAAAGAGAGACCATTTTAAAGCTTACAGACTTACTTGAAAATTACTGCTTATGAGTGTCTCCAGATGAATCCTCATTTTCTAATGCCTAACTTTTGACTTTCAGAAAATCAGAGATTGAGTACTACGCTATGTTGGCAAAGACTGGCGTGCACCACTATAGCGGCAACAATATTGAATTGGGTACAGCTTGCGGAAAGTACTACAGAGTGTGCACGTTGGCTATCATTGACCCAGGTATGTATGTATATATTGGGGTGCTGTAATAAAGCTACCCCTAGGTCTGCATTTTAACTTCTGCCTGTGTTCTGCTTGTATCCCCAGCATATGCTTAATTGCTTGTCACTACCTAAAACTAGGAACCAGTTAGCTGAGCATGACCTTTCTGATGTATTCTTAAAATCCTCTCAATTATACAGCACCCTTTCTGTACCAAGCTTGTTTGACCTCTGCAGCTTGTACCAGAACTAAGACTAGATTTGCTTTCAAAATCACTTTTTAAAAGTGGCATAAATAGTTAATTCTTGGGAGTATGAATTTTAAACATAGAGGGCACGTCTACATGTTGCTGTGCTTTAGTACTTCCTTTTGCTGTGCTGTGTGTGTGGTGAACAATTAGATTTCGCTGCTGTATCACTGTAGTAGCGCACTATACTGGAGGAGGGCACCACTATGGCAGTGTAGCTGGTCATCATGTGTGGACTGCGTGATCGCTGTCACCATAGCATGTCACTATCGCTATAGGGCAACATGTAGTCATGTGCAATAAACAAATATGGACATCAGTTTGAAAATAAGATTGTAAATTTGGCTTTTGTTGCTAAACTTCTCCTTATTTTTAAATTATTAGCAAATAAAGTTAAATAAGAAGTGACTGGCAGTATTCTCTCTGGAACCAAAAATTCCAGATGGTCACCTCAAGACAATTTATTGTGCCCTGTTTGCCCCTAAGCATGGTTAATTATTAAGGGGTCCTGTTCTGGTACTTTTTGGTCAGTCTCTTGATTGGTTTTACTGTGTTTTATTTCTCTTCACCAAATTCTCTTCATCAATCTAAATTTTCACTTACCAAAAAAATGTATTTTTCAAGTGCTGTGGATCAAGCAGGTGTGTTTTGGGGTGGGGGGGTTTTTTTTTTAAGAATACTTCAACTTTGACTTGTCATATAGAGTCATGTTAAATGTTGATACTTTATTATAGCTGTTGCACCTGTTTAAAATAAAATGTACATCAGAGTTACTGTTAAAGTTACTGCGAATATTCTCGCTGTCCTGATATTTCAGTGATCTGGGCAGGCTAGACATTCGCTATATTAAAACTGCAGTTTGCCCCAGGGCTAGTTTTTGCTTCTAGTTCTGGTTTTGGTGATGCTAGTGACATGCATACAATTGCTTGCTTTCTTTTTTGTTTTGTTTTGTGGAGGAGGGGACAGTATGTTAAACTAAATACTACATTTTCCATAAATCTGTTGACATTTAACACTTGCCTTGATTACTTTCCTTGTAAATACTGTACTCCAGCATAACTTGAAATAATACTATTTTATTGGAATCAGAATGAATGAACTACGTTTTGATAAGAGAGCTTTTTTTCAGAACTTACAGTAGATTTAGAAAAAGAAAGTATTGGCTTCTGTGCAGTCACAAACATACGTTTGGAAGCCAATGTTGAAGTAACTGTTGTATAATTGTCATTGGAAAATGAGTCTTGTGGTAGTCCTATCTGAATATGAACCTTTTGTTTTACAGGTGATTCTGATATCATTAGAAGCATGCCAGAGCAGACCAGTGAGAAGTAAATGGTGTAATGCTATCTGTCTTTCTATAATAAAACTGGCTACAAACTTGTTTTAAAAAAGTCTGTATAGTGTTATGTTGGTTTTGGGAAGTTAATGTGCAATAGACTCATACCTACCGTTGCCAAGCTGATCACTTTTTTGTCCTTTGGAAAATATTATCCAAAAGCTTTCATAAATAGCTTTGGGCTTCATGGTCAGGGTTGAGGGAGTAGAATGAGAATAGTATGGGGTAAGAAAGCTAAAAAAAAAACTCGTAAGTTTTAAAACTTCATTAAAGTACACAGTTAACAGGCTTAGATGTCTGTAGGAAACCAAAATAAGACCATGAGGCAGGAAAACTCTTTATATAGCAGTAAGTTCTCTTCTTGGAATGGAAAATTGTTCTGAAAATAACACATGGAGAATTTGCATAGCACGATCTAGACATAGATCTTTTATAGTGACTACACCAAAGACCTTCAGGTACTTGAAAGCAACTTCTAGAAATGACTGTTTATCCCTCTAAAAATAAGAGCTCTTAAACTCGAAATTGGCATGTGGAACTTGAGGTCTTTGAATATTCGTTGGGGTTCTTCATCTGTGCTATAAGGAAGCCTAAATTGTAACTAGTGCTGCTATTAGAAGTCTCTAGATTTTGTGCTCTGCTAGTGTGTGTGTGTGTGTGTACACTTAAGCCTGTGCTGCTTGTGTTTGTATTATAATATGTGGCTCCCCAATCATATGTTTTCTCCACTTGTAGACTAGACACATTTTGTATAGTAGGCTTGGATTCTGAAGCCATTACAACAGAAAGGATGTTACAGTAGGTGGGAGAGCTTGTTAGAGTCTCTGAACTTCTCAAGAAGGTTCTTGGGAACAGTTGGTATCTGGAATTGATGTCCAGCGGGACATGGAGTAACTTGCAGACACTGGTGAAAGGAGTGATATTCAAAACCTCCAAGCTCATCTTGAGTTCCTTTATTTTTATTTGCACCCAGCTGCCAATGATGGCTAAAAGTGGATTAATGATTGTAATAGAGCACAGTAGTAGTGTTCTGAGTGCTTTACAAACAAGTATAAGGCAAGAATCTAGTGACCAAAAGTTAACATTCCTGGGCTCAGCCTGTTTACTGGATTTTGCTCAAGGACTGAAGCATTAGGCAATATAAGACAATCTTTGTTCTGGATGAGGCAGCAGACTGATCCTGGAAAGTTCGGGGCTGCTGGAATGGTACAAGAAACTTTTCATTTAAGTTCTGTTTTATGTATTTAACTGGAAGGCAAATAAAAGTCCAATTTTTATATTGGGGATAGAAATTAGTGAGGAAAAACTACAAAACTAGCTTTCTACACATCATACTGAAGTAGAGCTGGAATGGGCCTCACAAGGTCAGCTAATCCAGTCCCCTGCTCAAGGCAGGACCATCCCAGGCAAGTCTGTATCTAAACTGCTCTTGAAACTTCAGGGATACTTCTCTAGGTAGTTCCAATGCTTGACCCACCCTCATAGTTGGAAAGTTCTGCCTAATCTCCAACATAGCCCACTTGGGATTTGCCTTTAAATCCAATTCATTCTGCACAATGTTGTTAGTTTAAGAATATGAGGGAAGGAGTAGAGTGCAACTAATGAATTTAAAAATTGATCAATGTAGTATTCTAAAATGCCCACAAACACCATGAAGCTCTCCATTTAAAAATAAGAATATTTTATTTATCATTGCATAGCTTATTTCCACTGTTGCGTTAGAATTTTGGCTGGTTACTAAACTATATATGCTCATCTCAATTTTTATCTGCAATCAATGCAAACTCAGCATATAAATACTGGGCCCAAAAACATTTCATCCTCGGACATGAGGAAGTGTGCTATGTAGCTTTGTATGGCTTTAACAAAATAGCTCTGTTAACAACTTGTATAAATATACCACATGTTTATATACTTTTAAGAAATGCTCATCAATATCTTAGTCTGTCTTCCAAAGCTTCCATCCTCTTTGTTATTTCTTCCAGTAGGCATAAGTTAAGGTGGAAAAAACATACCTTGCACATGACTTATCATAAAACAGTTTGTCTGGCCGTCTAAAATAATCCAGTGTTTTGGGGGGTTTTTTCAATCTAAAACATAGGAGGTAAAATTCTTCTAAAGGTAGTAATATGACCAGATCAGTGCATGTTAAACTTACAAACTTGTTTCTAACCAGCTAAATGCTATAGTTAGGCTAAATGTGCTCTGCCTTTGATCACAGCTCTTCCATATCTTTTTACTCAACATTTTGGCATGTTACTCTGACACTACTGTCATTGTACTTTTTGCTGCTGCCATGTCTCAGACTTGTTACAGAATGAAAAACACAGTTTTATGTGTTTGTTTTTTTTTTCCCCCCCATTAAATGCTAGTGGTTGTGGGCTTGTAGTCTTGTTTTCTGAGATGGCTTTCACACTACCATGTTTGCCTCTTCTAAAGTTTTTGGTTTTTCCCCTATTTCCTCTGGTTCACAGGCCTAGCTGTAAGAGCACAAGGAGCTGTGAAGCTAAATAATACTGCTAGTACAAAAAAAAAATTGAGTTCCTTTTATCTGCAACAGCATTACTAACTTAAAAAGAAATAAAAAAAAGTGTCTACACACAAGCTACAGGCCATTACTTATTAAGGGATTTGGTTAATTAAAAAACAGGATAAAATAAGCTTGTATTGCCACTGAATGAGCAATGCTTGGCCCTAGCTAAAATAAAGCAATCCTTCAGGGTTTCAGTGTCAAGCAGTTGGAGCACTTGGTTTATAGTGGGTTACAACAGAAAAAAGAACCTTGTCCTACATCTAGGCAAGGGGTGTACTGAAAGATAATTTATCTGTAAGTGCTTTAGATAACTTTTTATTGAGCTAGAAAGTTTGAATCCCTATTCTAGTGCTTGGGGCACTTGAGAGGAGGGAACATATAAGAGGAATAGCAGCTGCTGTCACTACCATTGTCTTTGGGTCTGAGCCAGGAGATATTCTTAGGGATCACCTGGATCAGGCCACATAGGTAAGACAGGCTATAGGAATGTTTTTACTTTCCACATCCTGTCAGGGCTTGATTATGATCAAAAACGCTGTGAGACCTGTTGTGGTCTTAATTGTTTGCAACAGAATTGCTCTGTTTTTTCATGGTCAAGAAATTTAGTGAAAGCTAGGAGCAGGCACTTCCACCTTTTCTAAGGGGTCTAAAAAGGTTGATAACCACTGGTCTAAGCCTTCAGAGTCCATGCTACTTCAGCTTCCTTTTAAACATGTAGTCATGCTTTAGAAAGCTGTTGTTCTTGTGCCCACGTTTTGGTGTTTGCCACCTTTTGGCTGGCTTTGGCAAAGATTGCATGCATGTATAACTCCTTGAAAAAAATGCTGCTCGTCTGTGTAGATGTTGGTTTTTTTACCTACTGTTCTTCATCCTCAATACTTCTCTTTACTGAAGGAGAAAAGTGAGTAGGGTGTCTGTCTTATTTGACTACTCAAACACCTTTCACAAAGGCATGGAAAATTCTTTCAAAGCACTGAGGTAATGGGGCCTCTGAAAAGTATACACACATTCAACAGCTTTGTATTTAACATTGTAAGTAATAGGGCTTGTTTTTAAAATCAGTTGGCATGATTGTTTTGGTATAATAAACCATGCTTTTTTCATTTGGAATATTATTTTAAATGACTCCTTTCATCTGAACACATTTCCTTCTGTTCTGCCAGTGTTCTGATATATAAGGGTTTCTTGCTTCCAATAATCACTATTCATCGTTATCCATGGAGGATTAAAATGAAATGGAATAAAACAAGACCAGTAACTGGTCAAATTCAGTTTCCATTTTCATCACTGCCTCTAAAGATTTTTGGTTTGCTATTCAGGGGTTATGAACAATGAAGATAAACTCTATTAAAGAACATTTGGGCCCTTTCCTGAAGGACCAGCTGATTCAAAATCTTAAGAACCTTGCCTCTGGCTCACTTCCCTAACACCGCGCTGCTTTCTGGGTCATGGAGTACTCTAGACTCTGAACTACAAAAGCATGGTTCTGGGTAGCATCCTCTAAACTTTTTCCCCTTCTGCGTAACTTCCATTATTTCTTTGATCTAAGAAACATTCAGAAAGGATATATCGTTGGGTTAGTTTTCTTACTTCAGTGGTTGCATAGTTCTGGAATGTCACAAGACTTTCACATTTGCAGTGGTCTTTATCTTTTGGAGGATTTGCTGGAAAAACAAACATTTTTTAAAAGCAGTGATGCATAAAATGACACAGTAGTGATGCTACTAATGCACAGTATATTCAATGTAGCTTCCTTGCATTGAAACATGGAATAATACCAAAAGGATCATTTAACAAATCCTAATTGCATAGAATTAGTTGCATTAATTGAGGATTGTGGAAGAGTTAACTGGGGTAACATGAAGAAACAGGTAATAGAGGGTGCTATGGCACAGGTTATCATCTAAAATTTTCCAAACTTTGTGCATCTTTCCTAATCTGTGATCAAAAGGCCTGGTATCTAAAAATTATGTAAATGACAATTACCTGATGTGCCTATTGTTTTTGAATGGCTCTCTTCAAAAAGATACTTGTGGTGTACTGCAAAATTGGAGCAGGCTAGGAGGTCTGTGATGGTTATGGTAGCAGCTTCAAGTCCTGCAAAAACAAAAACACCCCAAGAAACAGATTATACAACACATCTGTTGTATTTTGTCGACAATACTACTTCACGTAAGGCTAGATTATACCATGCTTATGGCAGACTTCACTAAGTGAACTCATCCATTTTAGTGGGAGCTATTTATGAAGTACTACTCAATGGATTTTTATTTTACCCAAAGAAGCTGAGGATTTCAAAAACAACATTATTTACTCTAGTGAATTTAGGCCTGGATTGTAGATGGAGTTTCTGTTAGCCCCCAGCATTTTGGATCTGATTGACATAATCGTAAATAAAATTAACTATAGCTGGGGTAGAGAAGCAACAGCATCCAAATGAACATGGTAGTAAGGTGAGAGCATGCAGCTTTGGAACAGTTTCTGAGCTTCGCTGCAGAAGTTCAGGTGTGGGGGGGAGGATCTTTGTCCAAGTCTCCCTCTAGGTGGTTGGCTTACCCTAAAGAAAACTGGGCAAGGATAACTGGAGTGGGGTTGGGGAGGCAACATGACACAGGTCTAGGGAGCAGATCACCTAGTTAAAGCATCTAACCTGAAGAATGTTGACCAGGCTTGGGAGGGCTCCCTGCTGATGCATCCTGATCTTCCAGAGCTGCCAGAAATAATGGATGAGATCATATTCAGAGAAATGCAACTGTGACTTTGCACAAACAATTCTGATATAAAGAATAAGACCTTTTTTTACTAAATAGATTTTTCTTACTAGCAGCTTATCTCCCTGTTTGTGGTGAATAGGTAATGATGATTCTTACCATGTAAACGAGAGAATGCAGTGTTGCCCTTAAGTGCTCCAACAGAACCTTTTAGCTCTACTTACCAGAAATATTCTGTTGCTGTAGTGTCTCTAGTTTTAACGCTGCCTTCAGAGAGAATTAACTGAAGCTGAATTCTCGTTTAACATGGGGGAGCTGAGTGAGGCAATAGGTCACTCGTACTGCTTCACAGTTCTCATCAAAATGGAAAGTAGCAATTGGCAAGTCACAGGATAGGGGAAGGCAGGATAAAGCAGAATTTTAACTACCACAGTAGGATAATAAACAGAAATAAACAATTCCATCACAGCAAGAACTGTAGACCCTTTTATTTCCTCAGATGTGAGTGGTACATTTCCCCCACCCCCGACTTAATACCATTAGATATTTTGTAGCGGGAGCCCTTGTTCCCTCTGATTGGTTTTCAAGAACTGTAACATCTTGCCTGTAGTAACTGGTACACTGGATAGACCAAGCAAGACAAGTGAGACCTTTACAGCTGTGAGGGCCAATTTTTGTTACAACTTTCTAAAGGAAGGCTAAAGACTACTAGAAATGATGGAACTATTTCCCAAGAGCTCTCAGGGTTTTTTTGCATTTTGTGAAAAAGTTTTTCCTTGCATCCACAGCAATACCTCCATATCTATCTTCTCGTATAGAATATAAACTGGTGCCAAGTCTTGGAAGTCATAGCAACTAAAAAAGCTGGTCTCAGGCATGTATAATGAATAAATGAAACTGCAGTTGACTTGGCTGTAAATGAGAATCTGGTCACTTTAGTTGGGGAGTCAAGTAGATGGATGTGTTGCCACCTCCATTGCTTTATTGGGTGCTGTTGGCCAAGTCAGTATAAACACACTGACTTGATGGGCTGATAGGCTCAGATGGATATTCCTACAGTGTTCTGGGCACCTAATTTCAAGTAGTGGGGTCTCATTTCTAGAAGTGCTGAGAACTCTGTTTTAACTTAACAGGAACTGTGGTTTGCACATAAGTGTTACATAGTGCTAAGTACTGAAAAGTTAGGTTTTGGGTGTCTGAAATTGGGCACCCAAAATTACTTTTGATGTTATATGTTTATGTAACTCAGTTAAACACCAGTTAACTGAATATTGCCAGGTCCTCAAGAGTGCTGTGACAAGAAATTAGTTCATATTAATTAATTAATTGGGTAGCAGTCCCATACAGTAGTCATAAGCAGCACAGAAAAGCCCATGAGGAAATTAACCATCTTTAGTAAATACAGCCACATTTTGAACAGTGAGAACAAAACAATATTTAATAGCTGTCAACTGAGGACAGCCCAGTTTCTTGTGTAGGAGAAAAGCCCCAGAAAACACTTTCTTGGGATAGAAAGGGGAAAAGGATGCCGTAAACCCCAATTTTGTACTGCTTGCTCATTAAACAATATAAATCATAGCCCTTTAGCTTGTAAGAGCAGGCTAGGATGGGTTTTCTTCTATTTGGAAATCCTGGTTATGTTCCTGGTTCAGTCTGCCTTGGGAGAACCATGACTTCAGGTTGGGAGATTAGGGATAAAGCTTTAAGCTTCTTATGACTGAAAAATCCCTACTCTGGGTGGTTGGTTTGTGGTGGCAGATCATAACTCACTCTAGGAAAAGCTGTCTGTGGAACCTGAAAGGACACCCGATACATCTCCAGAGAGAACAGAAGGCTAGAGACCACCCAGTAATCCCTTAGCTGAGAAGCTGAAATAAAGTTGCTGGATGTACAAAAAAGGACACAAATCAAAGTTACAAAACAAAGTGATCCAATGAAAGTGAACAGTTGACCTGTTCCTCTGCAGGAGGCAGGAATTTCTGGTGACCTGAGCTGAAGGGAAGGAGTTGGTCTTGAAGTATCCAACAAACCCTGGGCTGCCTCTGAATTCCACAATGCAAGTCATTCCCCTGGTATAAGTGAAGAACGGGGGAAGAAGCTGTACAACAGAATAGTGGGACTGAGACTCACTGAATACTGGAGGACAAGTTTCTAATTTAAAAACACTAGAGGGCAGGATTGACTTGAGTTTTTCTAGCAAGTCACATTTCTGAAAAAGTAAATGAAATATATGGTGACTAAATGGTGCTACAGCTACCTCAAGGGTATATTTTCTGCATGGACTGCCAGGGTAGATAGTGTACAGAAATTGGTAGGGTAGCTGCCAGAGAATTTTGGACTTGAAATCTTGCCATGTTTTTAAGTGTGTCATCAGCTGTTTGTTGGTCCAGCAAGAGGGTTAATTTTATACATATTATTTTTCTGCAGATCAGAGGGACCTAGCAGTAAGACATTTAGGATTGAGGCAAAGGCAGAGAATAGACAGTAAAAGGTTCCTCAGATTCTTTCCCCCCTGTAGTGTGCTCTCTTGCCAGGCAGTTTTGTACAGCAGAACTACAAAACAAACAAAACTTTCCCGTTGAATGATTAAATGCAGTGAAAATGAAGCAACCCCTTGAGATTCCTGTGCTTTGGTCTCCTGTTACACGAAGACTTTTCTGAATGCTGATTCAGAATGATATATGAATGAATGAGTGACACTTAAGGGCTAGGAGTATTTGACTGGGGCAGAGAGTATAGCCTGGTCCCTGGTGCACAGATATCCCTTCCAACTCAGATTCCCTGCTGTTTTTACAAAGGAGCTCACAGGTGAGTGTCTCATACTTGTTACATAATGTGTGGATCAGATTCTGAGCTGGAGAATCAAAAGACCTGGGATTATGTGCAAACTGAGGTTCTCCCTGTTTACTTCCTGATTATATTAAACTACTTGTTTTGGAAATGCTAAAAAGAACCCTTAAATACAAAGCTACTAATACAGGCCTAAGAACAATTCAGGTTGCTCAATAAAACATAAATAATTTTGAATATTTTCCCCAGTGTTCTAATGAACTAAATCATGTTGCTTTAGTTCAGCGAGTTGCTGATCTAACTGCAGCACAGAGGAGGGGGAGCGTATATTCCCAATCCTTTTGGGTTTTAAAAGTGTATGTTTTATATATGCCTTTATTGGAATTGAGAAAAGAAAAGGAAAAAATGATCTGTGCCTTTGGGCCTAGATTAAGATTTTATGTTCTTCAAATGTTAAGCAGTCAAAGTATGACTCTTGCTGAGTGACTCAAGTTTCTCATGTTTCAGATAAACCGCTATGTGGTATATCCTGGGCCTGTATTATGAAGGAGGTTAGATGACATAATTCTAATGTTCTGTCCTGGTTCTGAAATCCATTACTAGAAGTAGCTACAGTATTTCCTTTTCTGTTTCCCTTTTTCTCAGTGAAAGTGGCATATGTTACCTTCACAGATTTGTTTTTTTAGCTTTTCACTTATCTCCCCCATGGAGCTGAAATCCTGAGCATAGAAGAGATGCTTGTCTGATGGCTCAGAAGCAATTTCCCGCAGTTCTTCCTCAATTGCTTTTCCTATTCCAACGGCATAGATGGTTATACCTGGGTGCAAAAAAAAAAAAAAATGCATGCTATTCCTAGAGCAACATTCAGATCCTCTGCCCATCTGAAAGGAAAATGCAACTATTAATTAATTACCTAGCATCACAAATATGGATACAAAGATGGTGTTTGGATAATTCCAGCTACACATTGCTTAGGTGTTGCACTCAGCGGCTCCACCACCAGAACTTCTGGTGGCAGACAGCAGCTTCCCCACCAGGTTGGGCAGACAGTGTGCATGCTCATGTGCTTCTGGCCAGTCTGCACAGCAGCTGGGCCACCACAACACAAAGGGCACTTCAGGAAGGCATGAGCTGCTGAATAGGCCTTGGCAGCTGACTGGAGGTCTGGTAGTGTTTCTCACACCATCAGTTGGCTGCTGGATGGCAGCAGAAGCCTTACTTTGTTTGTTGAGATACTGTAACTCTGCCAGCAGAGGTGCTGCACACACCAGTGGCAGAAATATAGTGCAGAGTAAGCCCTTAAGTTCTGTGTTGTTCTAGTAATGGAGTGCTTTACTGTTGATTTTATTAACCAGAAATGTTCCAGTTTAAGAAACCCTAGAGGCTTGGCTACCACTGATAAATGAACCCTGAAAGAGCAGATGCAGGGAGAGAGAACAGTTTGGATCAACCTAAGCAGTGGCACTGACAGCCCCTAGGAGGGAAATTGGGACATTACATACACACAAGTCTTTTAAATTTTTTTTTATTTAAGGCAGTGGTTTCTAGCTTGCTTGGTCTCCTGGGCCAGTTTTGGACTATTGGGCTCCATAGGTGATAGGGCAGGCAATGGCTTTTACCCCTCTGGGTACCTGAGCTATTGTATTGACACAGGGATACTGCCACCTCGAGGAGCTGCACCAGCCAGATCTGGCCCATGGTCTGTATGTTTGAAGTGCCTAGTTTCAGGGGATTAATACTCTTTTTCATCCTGAGAGCTGGGCTGGGGGAAATAGCTCTCAATTTCCTCTCACCAGAGGGATGTCAAACACACTATGTAAGATGCAGCACTCCTCATATCCCTTATTTCAGCAGCTGGCAGGAAACTTGTAGTCTAACCTGAGTAAAGTAGAACCTGAATCATTCAGAGCTGGGTAGTTCACAACCCACTTAGTGGACAGAAGGTTGCTGAGGCATATATTCCAAAGGGCACCTCTTCTCCATGCAGATGGAGCGCAGCTATGGCTGTGCACAGCTGACTGGAATGCCCTTTGAAATAAAAGCTGCAGCTATGACACCTCAGTGATTCCCCCATAGGGGTATACAGAGCCACAGCAACTACCTAACTAGTTCACAAATCTTCATCTTCAGAAAAGGGTAAGGAACCTACCCTGAGAAGTATCCAGGTTCTACTATACTTGTTTCTAGTTATGTCAGGCCTGGCATTAGAAAATGCCCTCACTGTACTGATGTCCTGGATTTTTAAGAATAATGTTTAATGTTGACCTATCAGCAAAATGTCACTGTGAAATGAATTCATGATATTTGGCTGAGATCCTAGCTGTTTTGAAAAAACAATGCAGCAATAATCTTTCAAGGCTGGAAGCTCTTTGTAAGAAAAAACTTCACATAAAAGGCATCAGATAGCCATGCCTCTATGCTTTGTTTCAGGTAAAATGTAGGATATGGAGTTTGCATATGTTCTTTCTTTGTTACTGGTTGATAACATCTGAGTACCCACTCTGAATTCTATCTCTTGCCCTTCTGGCAGTGCAGAAGGGCATGATGATATAATAAATACATCTTGTCTATCTCCTATCTCCACTTTCAACATTGTACTTATTTTATAAGCACTGTCCTTATTTTCTATGAAGATTGTGTCTGACATTGTGCTAGCCAGGAAAATAAAACATCCAACATATTACAAAGGCCGATTCAGTTTAATGAACGGACCATTCATGCTGAAGTCTGTTGCTTTTTAAAGACTTGTTGATATCAGTAATAGAACATTCAGGGCCAAATTCATACTCATAGAGACATAGCCTACAATGGGATTACACTGGGGAGGTATTTGGCTCACAGTGTCTCACATGCAAGTATATGTGATCCAATACTGATGTGTTCTTTAGTAAAAGTGGGGCTGACTTGCACTGCTTTCCAAATCCTCTATTCACAAAGTCTGCGTGGTTTGATGCAGACTTCCAGACCCTACTTATCTTAGTACTAAAACCATGAGTTTCCAGTTTAATTTTCAAAAGTTTAAAAAGGGGCATTCTATGGATTTTTTTGAGACTGCAAGCTGTTGTCCCTACTCTGAACATTACCCCACTGCTCCTTTCTCATCTCCTTGTAATTTTACTTCCTCCCTTTCTTCTCATTAGAAGAGGGACATCACCTGGGCTACAAGAATTGGTGTCACTGCTTGCATTCAGCTGTGCATCGCTTGATCAAGTAATAAAGTGGGAAGTGATAATGGATTCAAGTATCCCTAGGGGTTTGGCAACTGTATTTGTCACAGTCCATCACCCCAGAGTATTAGAAGAACTGTTAATAAAATAGGATTTGATTGTTTTGGGGGAAAAAAATCCCCCCCCTTTTTGTGGAAAGTTTGCAATTCTTACAGTCAGCTCTGCATGCAGAAACAGTGATTCTTGTTACCGGTAACTGATCAGAATGGATTTCTGCCATCTCGCTCCTAGAGTAGAATTTTACAGGTATACAGAACCATGTTTACTGGTCAAAATCGCCAGTCTTTGTTTAAATCTAAACATAACCTGTCATGCGGCTAGACAGACCTCTACATGCTCCTTTTTCCCTACAAGGACAGTAGATAGGGACAATAAAGCAATTTATAATTAATTCCAAATCTGTGATGTACTCTAACAATAGTAGTATGTAATATGGCATCTCTGCCAGGTTGTTCTCCAGTGGAACAGTGCATGTATGGTATTTTGAGACTGTGTGATAGGAATATTTAATTCTTCATCCAGATTAAGTTCCTCTATGCATACATCCAAAGCATGGCACAATATTCAAGGTAAGCAAGGAAACTATTGTGTACTGAAGTACGCAACCCCCGAAGGTTCAACATGTAATTCTTTGTAGTAAAACTGATTCTCTCCGGCAGAGGCTGCAGCAGTACATGCATTAGCCAGTGTCTTGATTAAGGTACATGGGAACATTTTATTCATAATACTATCCTTAAAAACAGTGATGAAGAAATTGCAGCTTACCATTCTGCTTTGCTTTGCCAGCCCACTCAGAGACTTCATCTTGGGCTCGTCCATCTGTAAACACAATACAGACTCGAGGGACCCTTGATAAAAATGGCCTTGCTCCTTCTGCTTCAGTAAAGCTTCTCTCAAACATTTGTTTCAGGGCTAGTCCAGTCATGGAACCTTTCCCCATGTATTTCATTTGGGATACAGCCTTTTTCATTTCCTTGGCTGTGTTGAATTGTCTTAATGTAAACTCTGTGCGGACTTGGGTGGAATACTGAAGCAAACCAACTCGAGCAGATTTGGGAGAAATCTCAAGTGAATCCAAGATTCCAGAGACAAACTGTTTCACGATTTCAAAATTATCCTGCCCAAGACTTTTTGAACCGTCAATCACAAACACCAGATCAACTGGGCCTTCAGTACATCCTGCATGAATAAGATAAAAGCAAAAAATTAAGATAGCAAGACGGACCAATAATTAGGGCTTTAGTCTGGAACTTGGCACCTGCATTAAACTCCTCTCCCGTGAGCCTGAGCAAGTCAATAGGGCACGATTTTCAAAGGTGTTTAGATACCTACGTCTCACTTACAATTAATAACAACCTGTCCTTACCCTGCAGCTCTTTCCAAGCCCTGTGCCCCTAATTGGGGAGCCAGGGCCAGGAGCTCCCTGCTGCTGGGGGAGGGGGACATTGTTCCTGGCCCAGTGATCCCTGCCAGCTCCTGAGCTAGCACCCAGTTGGAGCCTGGAGCCCCCCCTGGTGGCACCATGGGCCCACTGCAGGGCTGTAGGGAACTGGATGCAAATCTGTTCCTTAATTCCTGCTTGTGTAGGCAGCTGCCAAAAACCCTTACTTTGGAGTATCTTACACCAGAGTAAATTTAGGCCGGAGTAAATGCACGTGTAGACATGCCCTTTGTGTTTTAACCCCATTTTGTAAAACAAAATCACTGGTAATACATTGCTAAGTCCCAGGAGTACTGTGATGCTGAATTCGCTAATGCACTGAAAATCTTAGATATTACCTTGACCAGTGCCATGGCAAGTCTTTAAATCAATGTACTAATAGTTCATTATCAATTTAACAAGAAATAAATTATTATAACTTATTATGAAGTTTTTCTCTGCTGAATATCTTACTAAAATAACTATATTTTTTATTTCATGTTACTATTTATGCTGTCTTTTCATCTGAAACTTTAGGTTTTTTTCCTTACTACTTGAGTAAGGCATAAAAATAGTGAAGAAAATTAATGAGGATTAAATATCATTACTTCCAAATTCATCATTCCCATAGAAATGGACTCTTACTGAGAATGGACAGAAAAAAAAAATGAATACATGTGTTTAAATAGTTTTAGGTCATTCCTGTAATATTCACCATCAAACTTCACAACAATTTTTGAGGGAAATTTGTCTGGGGGAGGACTGAGATTCATGCCTTTATTCTGAGACATTTCCAATATTTCCTTTGTCTGTACCAAATTAACTTTGACTTCTTAATTTTATCAGCGTCAGGATCAGCAGACTCAGAATACTGATCTGCTAGGCCAGGGGCTTGCAAAATATACCCCAAAGGGTAGATCAAGCCTGCCAAGCACTTTCATCCAGTCCACAGAGCCCACCAACAAATTGTGCCCTGCCCAGCCCTTCTGCCAGTGAGGTTGGGAGCAAGGCATTCATGCATACACCCACCCCCCAAACATACCCTATTGCCTTGCTTCCACCCGCATGGGGGGGAAGGGACTGGCCCGGCCAGCATTCAGCTTCTGTGCGGAGTTGCTGCTGCCACTGCTCCAACCACCAGGGACCTACTCTGCTTCTCTGGTCTCCTGCTGGCTCTGGTCTCTGGGCAGCAGGTAGGGAAGCAGCAGGGTTGGGGCTGCAGCTGGGTCTGAGCAAGCGTAGAAGTTGGGGATGGAGCTGGGGCTGGTAGCAGTGTGGAGCCCGTGCCCAGGGGGGTAGTGGCAGCACAGAACTTGGCTGGGTGCCATGTGGGTGTGCGAGGGAGGAGGGGGGAGTGTGGGGACCGCCCCCCCCCTCCCATACCACACAGCCTTAGCAGGTGTGGGCAGCAGTGGCAGCACCAGGTGGGGTGCTTAGGGTGCAGGCGCCCAGTGGGGCATGGCTCCAGCCAGTGCTGCACATCACAGTGAGGGATGCAGCCTCCATTGGGCCACCTGTATCGCTGGCTCTCTGTCACTCAGCAGCTAGGCTGTTTTGTTGATAATAACGTATTTAGCATATTTTTCATGGTAACACTCTAAAAATTAACCTAATATAAATATCAACTAGGACTTTGTCCTGCTTACAATTTGGCATAGCTATTCAGAATACAACTACATATTGGGATATAGCTGTATTCTTTAAGTAATATAAAACATTGTTATTGCTTATATGTAACTAACATTTAAAAGATAACTTCCTTATATTGTTTAGATGGTAACTCATTGTTGCACTGCTTATTACAACTTGAAGAAAGAGACAAGTGATCTTTTGTTATATTTTGCAAAAGACTTCTACTGACTGCTGAACAGAGTATGGCACACAAAAGGCCAATGGAGTTAGCTAACTGAGTTGTCAGAAGAGGAAGGTAGGTGTGAAAGATTCCAACTGCTGGACTCCCTCTAAAAGCAGGTGGGGGAGGTAGCTTGTGTGTGAGGCAGCTGACAACACAAGCACTTCTCCAACAAAATGCAAATGGAAGCTAGTAGTCTCAAGATGGAGGTAGCAGCACTGCAAGAGCTGGGGCCAGGGTAAAATCAGCTGATCCATGGAGAAGACTGGCTGTTGACCACTTGGCTATCACAACCAAGTCCTCTATCTGTAAAGGTCAGGAAATAAAATCTCAGGGAACATCTTGCTACTTCGTTAAGCAGTAGGACAACTGTCAGGGGAAGCCATGAAAACTTTCTTTGTAGGTTTTCAGGAAGAGGCTAAACAGCTATCCGCTTGGGATGGTACAGGAACTGTAAAATTATGTGCCTGTGCAGAGTTAGACTAGATGGCTCATGAAATCCCTTCTTATGGGGATATCCCACTGCAATGCAATCCTGGTGGTAAAAGAAGAGGAATGTATCCCAGTTGCTAGGAAGGAGGGACCTAATATCCCAAAGGTTAGGCAGCTGTTCTACAGAGGAGAATCTGGTAGATATAGTAGATCACAAACCTAGTGTTAGTCAGCAATCTGATCTTGTTGCATAAAAATGAAACCTCATTCAGGGATATATTAACGGGCATAAAATATGCAGGAAAATCATTACTCTTCTTTAACTGGTACAGGTAAGGCCTTGGCTGAAGTACTGTGTTCAGTTTGCTCACTGTAAGATGTAATTGGCAAGAGTCCAGTGGAGAGCAATAACAACGATTACAGGCTTGTCTCGGCTGGCCAGAACCGACTCGAGGTGATTAAGAAATCGCTCGTTCGTCAGGGCGGGCTGGTGAATGGAGAGGCAGACAAGGTTTAATGGTTGCAAAACGTTTACTTGCGCCGCCTGTAGTTGCGACGCAGCTGGTCCGGTCGTCTGAACAACCACGTGAGTTGTTCCAGCTGGCAGGGCCCAAGCCAGGGA